>NC_088243.1:82143741-82261241 GCF_036934945.1 Oncorhynchus masou masou
GAATGAAAAAGCTGCTTCCACTTTCCCCAAAGCACAAGTAGTTATCTCCAACCTGCAACCATGAAAAACCTTTCACTCTGCCACCATACAGCGGGTGAATGCAAACATTTTGCAAGACTGTGCCTCAAAATGTAATGTCTACCTGGACCACCACTACACCCTGGACTTGAACAGCCTTTATAACCAGGTCCACCTCTACAAGGCAGGAATCCCAACTTTTGCCAGGACCCTGAAGGATGTCACCCTCAACTGAAGCCCCAGCACCTCACACAGGAGCAACAGAGCAACGGACACCACACCACACCAGCGAGACACCCTCCAAGACCTGCAAGACCCCTTCCTGAAGGACCTGCACCAAGAGAACCCATGCCAAGTGGACCTACACCCAGACCACGGCATCACCAGCCACACCCCAACCAGCTAAGACCACCCCAAGTAAACCCTGGCCACACCCTATATAGGCCCCCCCATATCAGACCTATGCCCCTTCTGCCCACCCCATGACCCCCGCCCATGTGGCAAGGACCTCAACATGACAGCAGGACATACGCCCAGGCTGTGAGCAGAGCAACAGGCCCAACCTCCACTACTACACACGCCCAAACCCCATCCTGCGACCTAAGAGGTACACTACCGTTCAAAAGTTGGCTGTCACTTAGAAATGTCCTTGTTTTTTAAAAGAAAAGCCCATTTTTGGTCCATTAAAATAACATCAAATTGATCAAAAATACATTGTAGACATTGTTAATGTTGTAAAGGACTATTGTAGAATTTTTATGGAATATCTACATATGTCACGCCCTGACCTTAGAGATCCTTATTATTCTCTATGTTTGGTTAGGTCGGGTGGGAAATTCTATGTTTTCTGTTTCTTTGTTTTTGGCCGAGTGTGGATCCCAATCAGAGGCAGCTGTCTATCGTTGTCTCTGATTGGGGATCATACTTAGGCAGCCCTTTTTCCCACCTTCTGTTGTGGGATCTTGTCTTCTGTTTAGTTACTGTTGCCTGACAGAACTGTTTTTTCGTTTTTTATTTTGTTTGAGTGTTTTTTAAATTAAAATCATGAACACTTTCTACGCTGCGCTTTGGTCTAGTCTTTCTACCACCAGTGAGAGCCGTTGCAACATAGGCGTACAGAGGCCCATTATCAGCAACCATCACTCCTATGTTCCAATAGCACGTTGTGTTAGCTAATCCAAGTTTATAATTTTAAAAGGCTAATTGATCATTAGAAAACCCTTCTGCAATTATATTAGCACAGCTGAAAACTGTTGTCCTGATTAAAGAAGCAATAAAACTGGCTTTCTTTAGACTAGTTGAGTATCTGGAGCATCAGCATTGTGGGTTCGATGACAGTCTCAAAATGGCCAGAAACAAAGAACTTTCTTCTGAAACTCGTCAGTCTATTCTTGTTCTGAGAAATGAAGGCAATTCCATGCAAGAAATTGTCAAGAAACGGACAATCTCGTACAACACTGTGTACTACTCTAACCTGTCGGACTCTGGGTATGTACATAGCCAATGGTAGGCTCATATAGCTCATAGCTCATCTTTTGGCAGTAGTATTGTAGACTACTTTATCACTGACCTCAACCCAGAGTCTCTCAGTGTTCACAGTCAGTCCACTGACACCCCTAGCAGATCACAGAAAAATCAAACTCGACTTGAACAGAGCTTTGCTCAATAATGAGGCATCAAAGCCAAAGGAGCTGAATAATATTAAGAAATTATATAGGAAAGTAGTGTTGAAATCTACCAAAAACTATTAGGCAACAACAAATTCAATCCCTTCTAGAACATTTCCTGGACAAAAGGTTCAATGTAATAGTGAAGGTGTAAACAGTAGAAAACCTAAACAGTATATTTGACCTCTCAGCTTCCCTATCAAATCTAAAAATGTCAAGCAGGCAACCTTAGAAAATGAACAGCAATGACAAATATTTTGATTAAGAATGCAAAAATCTAAGAAAGAAATTGAAAAAATCTGTCCAACCAAAAACATAGAGACCCGGAAAACCTGAGTCTAGACCTTCACTATGGTGAATCACTAAAACAATACAGAAATACACTACAGAAAAAGAAGGAACAGCACGTCAGAAATCAGCTCAATGTAATTGAAGAATCCATAGGATCTAACCACTTCTGGGAAAATTGGAAAACTCTAAACAAACAACAGCAATAGTTATCTATCCAAAATGGAGATTTATGGATAAACCACTTCTCCAATCTTTTTGTCTATATAACAAAGGACAAACAGCAAAAACATATACATGATCAAATACAAATCTTAGAATCATCTATTAAATACAACCAGAATCAACTGGATTCTCCAATTACATTGAATGAACTAAAGGACAAAATACAAACCCTCCAACCCAAAAAGGCATGTGGGGTTGTGATAGAGGAATTCAAAATCAAATTCACACTCTATTTCTTAATAAGTTGTAAGTTTATTATTTTACATGAAATAGATAGAGACCAGTCTTAAAAGTCAGGTAGTAGTGTTTAATCCAAGAGAGTACTGACCCAAAATACAAAGAACATTACATTTTAAGGAGAGAACATAAAATGACGTCATCAGTTTCTCACACTCTCTCCGATCCACACAATAGCGCAGTGTCTTCAGGTCTGGAGACCGTCTTCTACTCCCCTCATAAAACAAACATTCCAATCTGTCAAAAAGATATCATTTATTCTCCACTAATGGAACATCAAACAAACATTGTTATCTGTCTGAAAGGATATCTGCCCTCCTTCTCCCTTTCCCGCAAGGTACAGACAATTCATTTGTTTTACCTACATTTTCAGTCCTAGTTTAACCAACATAATAGTATTAATACTTAATGGTTCTAATAGAAATGTATACATAATTAATCATTTCAACTATAATTTCCACCAACAGGCTAGCTTCCGGCGCCGACAGAGATGGCCGCCTCGCTTCGCGTTCCTAGGAAACTATGCAGTTTTTTGTTTTTTTACGTGTTATTTCTTACATTAGTACCTCAGGTCATCTTAGGTTTCATTACATACAGCCGAGAAGAACTACTGTATATAAGATCAGCGTCAACTCACCATCAGTACGACCAAGAATATGTTTTTCGCGACGCGGATCCTGTGTTCTGCCTTACAAACAGGACAACGGAAAAAAAACGACTCCGAAAAAAGAGGGAAACGTAGCGGTCTTCTGGTCAGACTACGGAGACGGGCACATCGTGCCCCACTTCCTAGCATTCTTCTTGCCAATGTCCAGTCTCTTGACAACAAGGTTGATGAAATCCGAGCAAGGGTAGCATTCCAGAGGGACATCAGAGACTGTAACGTTCTGTGCTTCACGGAAACATGGCTCACTGGAGAGACGCTATCCGATGCGGTGCAGCCAACGGGTTTCTCCACGCATCGCGCCGACAGAAACAAACACCTTTCTGGTAAGAAGAGGGGTGGGGGTGTATGCCTTATGGCTAACGAGGCATGGTGCGATGAAAGAAACATACAGGAACTCAAATCCTTCTGTTCACCTGATTTAGAATTCCTCACAATCAAATGTAGACCGCATTACCTACCAAGAGAATTCTCTTCGATTATAATCACAGCTGTATATATCCCCCCCCAAGCAGACACATCGATGGCTCTGAATGAACTTTATTTAACTCTTTGCAAACTGGAAACCATTTATCCGGAGGCTGCATTCATCGTTGTTGGGGATTTTAACAAAGCTAATCTGAAAACAAGACTCCCTAAATTTTATCAGCATATCGATTGCGCAACCAGGGGCGGAAAAACCTTGGATCACTGTTACTCTAACTTCCGCGACGCATATAAGGCCCTGCCCCGCCCCCTTTCGGAAAAGCTGACCACAACTCCATTTTGCTGATACCTGCCTACAGACAAAAGCTAAAAAAGAAGCTCCCACGCTGAGGTCTGTCCAACGCTGGTCCGACCAAGCTGACTCCACACTCCAAGACTGCTTCCATCACGTGGACTGGGACATGTTTCGTATTGCATCAAATAACAACATTGACGAATACGCTGATTCGGTGTGCGAGTTCATTAGAACGTGCGTTGAAGATGTCGTTCCCATAGCAACGATTAAAACATTCCCTAACCAGAAACCTTGGATTGATGAACCTTGGATTGATGGCAGCATTCGTGTGAAACTGAAAGCGCGAACCACTGCTTTCAATCAGGGCAAGGTGTCTGGTAACATGACTGAATACAAACAATGCAGCTATTCCCTCCGTAAGGCTATCAAACAAGCTAAGCGTCAGTACAGAGACAAAGTAGAATCCCAATTCAACGGCTCAGACACAAGAGGCATGTGGCAGGGTCTACAGTCAATCACGGACTACAGGAAGAAATCCAGCCCAGTCACGGACCAGGATGTCTTGCTCCCAGGCAGACTAAATAACTTTTTTGCCCGCTTTGAGGACAATACAGTGCCACTGACACTGCCTGCAACGGAAAAATGCGGTCTCTCGTTCACTGCAGCCCAGGTGAGTAAAACATTTAAACGTGTTAACCCTCGCAAGGCTGCTGGCCCAGACGGCATCCCCAGCCGCGCCCTCAGAGCATGCGCAGACCAGCTGGCTGGTGTGTTTACGGACATATTCAATCAATCCCTATACCAGTCTGCTGTTCCCACATGCTTCAAGAGGGCCACCAACGTTCCTGTTCCCAAGAAAGCTAAGGTAACTGAGCTAAACGACTACCGCCTCGTAGCACTCACTTCCGTCATCATGAAGTGCTTTGAGAGACTAGTCAAGGACCATATCACCTCCACCCTACCTGACTCCCTACACCCACTCCAATTTGCTTACCGCTCAAATAGGTCCACAGACGATGCAATCTCAACCACACTGCACACTGCCCTAACCCATCTGGACAAGAGGAATACCTATGTGAGAATGCTGTTCATCGACTACAGCTCGGCATTCAACACCATAGTACCCTCCAAGCTCGTCATCAAGCTCGAGACCCTGGGTCTCGACCCCGCCCTGTGCAACTGGGTACTGGACTTCCTGACGGGCCGCCCCCAGGTGGTGAGGGTAGGTAACAACATCTCCTCCCCGCTGATCCTCAACACTGGGGCCCCACAAGGGTGCGTTCTGAGCCCTCTCCTGTACTCCCTGTTCACCCACGACTGCGTGGCCACGCACGCCTCCAACTCAATCATCAAGTTTGCGGACGACACAACAGTGGTAGGCTTGATTACCAACAACGACGAGACGGCCTACAGGGAGGAGGTGAGGGCCCTCGGAGTGTGGTGTCAGGAAAATAACCTCACACTCAACGTCAACAAAACTAAGGAGATGATTGTGGACTTCAGGAAACAGCAGAGGGAACACCCCTATCCACATCGATGGAACAGTAGTGGAGAGAGTAGCAAGTTTTAAGTTCCTCGGCATACACATCACAGACAAACTGAATTGGTCCACTCACACAGACAGCATCGTGAAGAAGGCGCAGCAGCGCCTCTTCAACCTCAGGAGGCTGAAGAAATTCGGCTTGTCACCAAAAGCACTCACAAACTTCTACAGAGGCACAATCGAGAGCATCCTGGCGGGCTGTATCACCGCCTGGTACGGCAACTGCTCCGCCCTCAACCGTAAGGCTCTCCAGAGGGTAGTGAGGTCTGCACAACGCATCATCGGGGGCAAACTACCTGCCCTCCAGGACACCTACACCACCCGATGTTACAGGAAGGCCATAAAGATCATCAAGGACATCTACCACCCGAGCCACTGCCTGTTCACCCCGCTATCATCCAGAAGGCGAGGTCAGTACAGGTGCATCAAAGCTGGGACCGAGAGACTGAAAAACAGCTTCTATCTCAAGGCCATCAGACTGTTAAACAGCCACCACTAACATTGAGTGGCTGCTGCCTACACACTGACACTGACTCAACTCCAGCCACTTTAATAATGGGAATTGATGGGAAATGTTGTAAATATATCACTAGCCACTTTAAACAATGCTACCCTACATTATTCATCTCATATGCATACCTATATACTGTACTCTATATCATCGACTGCATCCTTATGTAATACATGTATCACTAGCCACTTTAACTATGCCACTTTGTTTACATACTCATCTCACATGTATATACTGTACTCGATACCATCTACTGTATCTTGCCTATGCTGCTCTGTACCATCAATCATTCATATATCCTTATGTACATATTCTTTATCCCCTTACTCTGTGTATAAGACAGTAGATTAGGAATTGTTAGTTAGATTACTTGTTGGTTATTACTGCATTGTCAGAACTAGAAGCACAAGCATTTCGCTACACTCGCATTAACATCTGCTAACCATGTGTATGTGACAAATAAATTTGATTGGATTTGATTTGATTTTGATTTGTATCCTCAATGAAATGATAAAATATACAGACCAGAAATTCCAATTGACTGTACTTAAACTATTTAACATCATCCTTAGCTCTGGCATATTTCCCAATATTCGGAACCATGGACCACCCTAATCCCAAAAAGTTTAGATAAATTTCACCCCAATAACTTGTCAGGACCCGGTTTCGAACCTGGGTCTCTGGAGTGAGAAACAGTCACTTAACCAACTGAGCCACGAATAGACAGCAGAACCCAGAAGATGAGGCAGACACAGCAGTACTTAAGACGGTGTATTTAATAAAGAAAAAATCCTAAAATACAAAAAATGGCAAATCCAAAAGGTGGTAGGTAAAACACAAAAAGACCTCAAAAGAAACTCACCAAAAAATAAACAAAAACAAAAAACAGAATACCACAAGAACGTCACCCGGAATCGACAAGAGCACACAGAACACTAGGGCAGGGTGCTAACATACAAACACAGAGCACAGAACTGAGGGAAACAAAGGGTTTAAATACAATCAGGGTAAACGAGACACAGGTGCAAATAATAATGGGGATCAAGGGAAAAACATAGGGACAAAAAGCACAATGGGGGCATCTACTGACCAAAACCCGGAACAACCCTGGCCAAATCCTGACATAACTACCGTGGGATATGCGTCAACAGCAACCTTGTGAAAATCCTCTGCATTATCATTAACAGCAGACGCGCACATTTCCTCAGCAAAAACAATGTACTGAGCAAATGTCAAATTATCGTACAATAGACCACGTATTCACCATGCACATCCTAATTGACAAACCAAAACATAGGCAAAGTCTTGATTTCAAAAAAGCTTTCGACTCAATTTGGCACTAGGGCCTGCTACACAAATTGATGGAAAGTGGTGTGGAGGGGAGGGGGGGTACTGCATTATTATATCCATGTACACAAACAAATGTGCGGTTAAAATTGTCAAAAATGCACATATTTCTTTCCACAGGGCCGGAGGTGAAACAGGGATGCAGCTTAAGCCCCACCCTCTTTAACGTATATATCAAATTGGCGAGGGCACTAGATCAGTCTGCAGCACCCAGCCTCACCATACTAGAATCTGAAGTCAAATGACTACTGTTTGCTGATGATCTGATGCTACTGTCCCCAACCAAGGAGGACCTACAGCAGCACCTAGATCTTCTGCACAGATTCTGTCAGACCTGGGCCCTGACAGTAAATCTCAGTAAGACAAAAATAATGGCGTTCCAAGCAAGGTCCAATTCCCAGAACCATGAATTCAAATTCCATCAAGACACCGTTGACCTATAGCACACAAAACACTATCCATGCCTTGGCCTAAACATCAGTGCCACAGGTAACTTCCACAAAGCTGTTCATAATCTGAGAGACAGGGCAAGAAGTGCCTTCTATGCCATCAAAAGGAACATATAATTCAACATACCAATTAGGATCTGGCAAAAAATAATTGAATCAGTTGTAGAACCCATTGCCCTTTATGGTTGTGAAGTCTGGTGTCTGCCCAACCAAGATTTCACAAAATGGGACAAACACCAAATTGAGACTCGGCATGCAGAATTCTGCAAAAACATCCTATGTGTACAACGTAAAACACCAAATAATTACATGCAGAGCAGAATTAGGCCGATGCCAGCTAATTATCCAAATCCAGAAAAGAGACATTGAATTCTACAACCACCTAAAAGGAAGCAATTCCATAACAAAGCCATCCCCTTAATCACGTTTCAGGTAAGGCCCAAATGCAGACTGTGTTGAAGCAACAATGTTTATTACAGCAACATGGGCAGGCAAACGTGTATATGGCAGTCAGGGATCGTTAATCCAGAGTAGTGGGGCTTCAGGATGTCAGTCAGGGTCAGGCTCAGGGTGAGCAGAAAATGTCAAAACTGGGAAACTAGACAACAGGGACAAAAGCAAAGACAGGAGCTGGTAGGTTTGAACAAACAAATGAACTAGCACAGACAGACAGAAAACACAGGCATAATACACAGAGGATAATGGGGAAGATGGGTGACACCTGGAGGGGGGTGGAGACAAGCACAAAGACAGGTGAAACAGATCAAGCTGTGACAATATATATACATCATTTGAAATGTCTTTATTATTTTGGAACTTTTGTAAGTGTAATATTTACTGTAAATGTTTTATTGTTTATTCCACTTTTGTTTATTATCTATTTCACTTGCTTTGGTAATGTAAACATATGTTTCCATGTAAATAAAGCCCTTAAATTGAATTGAGAGAGAGCGAGAGAGCGAGAGAGCGAGAGAGCGAGAGAGCGCGAGAGAGCGCGAGAGAGAGCGCGAGAGAGCGCGAGAGAGAGCGAGAGAGAGCGAGAGAGCGAGAGAGAGCAAGAGAGAGCGAGAGAGCGAGAGAGCGCGAGAGAGCTCGAGAGAGCGCGAGAGAGAGCGAGAGAGCGCGCGAGAGAGCGAGAGAGCGAGAGAGCGAGAGAGAGAGAGAGAGAGCGAGAGAGAGAGAGAGAATAATATAGACATATACTGTACTGTATATAGACATAATATGACATTTGAAATGTCTTCATTATTTTGTAACTTTTGTGAGTGTAAATTTTACTGTTATTTTTTTATTGTTTATTTCATTTTTGTTTATTATCTATTTCACTTGCCTTGACAATGTAAACATGTGTTTCCCATGCCAATAAAGCCCTTTATGAAAAACATTGAATTGACAAATAGAGAGAGAGGGAGAGAGAAAGAGAGAGAGAGAGAGAGAGAGAGAGAGAGAGAGAGAAAAAGGTGGGATTTACAGCAGCCAATTACTGCGGAAAGAGAGAGAAAAAGTGAGAGAGGAAAATGAACTATTCTCAGAATCGAAGAGGCAAAGCATCTCTCGGAAGCACAACTCTTACCTCTCTGCAACCCCTGACAAGGCAGCAGCATGCTTGACCTCTTCAGCACTATGGACAGCAACCACTACTGCAGCAATTTGCAGCAAATTGCTTTGTGTGTTCAAAACTATGGACAGTAAACACTACTGCAGCAGTGTGCTCAATGTGTGGACAGCACCATGGACAGTACCAGCTCATAGTGAGACATTGAGTCTGACTATGACATATTAGTGTAATCAATGTGAAGATGATGGATGTAAACAGACAGTAGAGGAGTGGAGGGGTTCACTGGCATCATGATACAGCCTTCAGTTGAGCTCAGCAAGACAAGGATGGTCAGGTATTCAAAGTGTACACTACCGGTCAAAAGTTTTAGAACACCTACTTATTCAAGGGTTTTCTTTAGTTTGATAAATAATAATAGTGAAGACATCAAAACTATGAAATAACACATATGGAATTAACAAAAATAGCCCTTACACAGCCTGTAGGTATGTTAGGTCATTGTCCTGTTGAAAAACAAATGATAGTCCCACTAAGCCCAAACCAGATGGGATGGTGTATCGCTGCAGAATGCTGTGGTAGCCAATCAAAGCATCCCCACACCATAACACCTCCTCCTCCATGCTTTACGGTGGGAAATACACATGCAGAGATCATCCGGTTGAGATCACCTGCTTGATGGTTTTTGATACTTCACTTGAAGAAACTTTCAAAGTTCTTGAAATGTTTTGTATTGACTGATCTTCATGTCTTAAAGTAATTGATGGACTGTTGTTTCTCTTTGCTTATTTGAGCTGTTCTTGTCATAATACGGACTTGGTCTTTTACCAAATAGGGCTATCTTCTGTATACCCCCCTACCTTGTAAAAACACAACTGATTGGCTCAAACATATTAAGAAGGAAGGAAATTCCACAAATTAACTTTTAAGAAGGGACACCTGTTAATTTAAATGCATTTCAGGTGACTACCTCGTGAAGCTGGTTGAGAGAATGCCAAGAGTGTGCAGAGCTGTCATCAAGGCAAAGGGTGGCTATTTGAAGAATCTTAAATCTCAAATCTATTTTGATATTTTCACACTTTTTTGGTTACTACAGTACATGATTCCATATGTGTTATTTCATAGTTCTGATTACTTAACTATTATTTTACAATGTAGAAAATAGTAAAAAATAAAGAAAATCCCTTGAATGAGTAGGTGTTCTAAAACTTTGGACCGGTAGTGTATATGGATTGACATTATATATTAATGTGTCTGATATTAATACATATTTTGGACCAAAAAAAAATAGGACTCCACCTCTTCTTCTTCCTCTTTCTTTCTGCCTCGTTAAATGGAGACGTTAATGACTGCAGACAAAGATGGGTCTTCACAGTGAGGTGACAGCGACACTTTGTGTGTTGACTGTCATTACAGATTTAATACCGGCGGTGAGAGGAGACTCATGTTGCCGCCTGACACCCAAACACTAGCCTGTCTCTCCCAGTCTACTCTGAGTCTCCTGTCTCACCCAGTCTACTCTGAGTCTCCTGTCTCACCCAGTCTACTCTGAGTCTCCTGTCTCTCCCAGTCTACTCTGAGTCTCATGTCTCACCCAGTCTACTCTGAGTCTCCTGTCTCACCCAGTCTACTCTGAGTCTCCTGTCTCTCCCAGTCTACTCTGAGTCTCCTGTCTCACCCAGTCTACTCTGAGTCTCCTGTCTCTCCCAGTCTACTCTGAGTCTCCTGTCCCTCCCAGTCTACTCTGAGTCTCCTGTCCCTCCCAGTCTACCCTGAGTCTCCTGTCCCTCCCAGTCTACCCTGAGTCTCCTGTCTCACCCTGTCTACTCTGAGTCTCCTGTCTCACCCTGTCTACTCTGAGTCTCCTGTCCCTCCCAGTCTACCCTGAGTCTCCTGTCCCTCCCAGTCTACCCTGAGTCTCCTGTCTCACCCTGTCTACTCTGAGTCTCCTGTCTCACCCTGTCTACTCTGAGTCTCCTGTCCCTCCCAGTCTACCCTGAGTCTCCTGTCTCACCCTGTCTACTCTGAGTCTCCTCTCCCTCCCAGTCAACTCTGAGTCTCCTGTCTCACCCTGTCTACTCTGAGTCTCCTGTCCCTCCCAGTCTACCCTGAGTCTCCTGTCTCATCCAGTCTACTCTGAGTCTCCTGTCACTCCCAGTCTACCCTGAGTCTCCTGTCTCACCCTGTCTACTCTGAGTCTCCAGTCCCTCCCAGTCTACCATGAGTCTCCAGTCTCACCCTGTCTACTCTGAGTCTCCTGTCCCTCCCAGTCTACCCTGAGTCTCTTGTCTCACCCAGTCTACTGTCTGGTCTCACCCAGTCCACTGTCTAGGGGTCAGACCTCTAGCAATCCCCTGTAACACTGTCTAGGGGTCAGACCTCTAGCAATCCCCTGCAACACTGTCTAGGGGTCAGACCTCTAGCAATCCCCTGTAACACTGTCTAGGGGTCAGACCTCTAGCAATCCCCTGCAACACTGTCTAGAGGTCAGACCTCTAGCAATCCCCTGTAACACTGTCTAGGGGTCAGACCTCTAGCAATCCCCTGTAACACTGTCTAGGGTTCAGACCTCTAGCAATCCCCTGTCTAGGGGTCAGACCTCTAGCAATCCCCTGTAACACTGTCTAGGGGTCAGACCTCTAGCAATCCCCTGCAACACTGTTTAGGGGTCAGACCTCTAGCAATCCCCTGCAACACTGTCTAGGGGTCAGACCTCTAGCAATCCCCTGTAACACTGTCTAGGGGTCAGACCTCTAGCAATCCCCTGTAACACTGTCTAGGGGTCAGACCTCTAGCAATCCCCTGCAACACTGTCTAGGGGTCAGACCTCTAGCAATCCCCTGCTACACTGTTTAGGGGTCAGAGCTCTAACAATCCCCTGTAACACTGTCTAGGGGTCAGACCTCTAGCAATCCCCTGCAACACTGTCTAGGGGTCAGACCTCTAGCAATCCCCTGCAACACTGTCTAGGGGTCAGACCTCTAGCAATCCCCTGTAACACTTTTTAGTGGTCAGACCTCTTGCAATCCCCTGCAACACTGTTTAGGCATCTGTTACATTCCCCAGTTTCTGTGTTGTAGTTTGTGCATTTGCATGTATGTATTTCAGGAGATGGCTTCCTGATTTCTCCCCAAGCAGCTGATTGGTCGGTCCCATTGATGATTGGAGCTGACACCGCCCCCTCATCAAAATACAGCTGTATCCGATTAGATTCCTTCGGAAGCTATAGCAACCAGTGTTCTGTTGCTCAGAAAGAAAGATCACTGCTGAGAATGATGGCTGAGAGAGGAGGCTGATGGCAGAGAGAGGAGGCTGATGGCTGAGGGTTATAGCATGTGTTGGTTGTTTCTCAGAAAGAGATTTGGTATGTACTATGTTACTTGTTGCTGAGGGAGTTGATTGGTTATGTCTGTTGTGTGAATAGGATGCAGTGTTTTGTTGTTGTTTGTGTTATTCTGTTTAATATGTTCCCAGGGGGAAGGGGAAGGCACCTAGGGAGTGCTTAGGCAAGAGGCCCGCGGGCATACATATACCCATAGCATATTCACTGTCTAGTCACACTAGGTAATACCTGGGCGGACCACCCCCTGTATTTTGGTTTGGCACCAGGTGGTGCTAAATTAGGTAAGTATTGGTTAGGCAGGTAAGATAGGAGAGGGTAGGTTAGGTAAGTAGTGGTTAGGCAGGTAAGATAGGAGAGGGTAGGTTAGGTAAGTATTGGTTAGGCAGGTAAGATAGGAGAGGGTAGGTTAGGTAAGTAGTGAGTAGGCAGGTAAGATAGGAGAGGGTAGGTTAGGTAAGTAGTGGTTAGGCAGGTAAGATAGGAGAGGGTAGGTTAGGTAAGTAGTGGGTAGGCAGGTAAGATAGGAGAGGGTAGGTTAGGTAAGTAGTGGGTAGGCAGGTAAGATAGGAGAGGGTAGGTTAGGTAAGTAGTGGGAAGGCAGGTAAGATAGGAGAGGGTAGGTTAGGTAAGTAGTGGGTAGGCAGGTAAGATAGGAGAGGGTAGGTTAGGTAAGTAGTGGGTAGGCAGGTAAGATAGGAGAGGGTAGGTTAGATAAGTAGTGGTTAGGCAGGTAAGATAGGAGAGGGTAGGTTAGGTAAGTAGTGGTTAGGCAGGTAAGATAGGAGAGGGTAGGTTAGGTAAGTAGTGGGTAGGCAGGTAAGATAGGAGAGGGGGGGCTTTGAGATTTACTTTCTTTGCTTTGGTTCCGTCCAGCCCCTTTTCCCCATATTACCGTGTGAAGGAATAAAGTCCTGGTAAACGGTACCACATTCTGCCTGTTGTCATCCTTACTCGCACCTACAGTCCATACCTTTTTCACTTCACGGAGAGTTGAGTTATAGCAGGGTGTTGCGTTCCCTCTTCAGAGGCGTGCATAACAGGTCAGATCTCTTTCTAATTGTTGGGTTATCAACATCTGTGTCCTTGGTTGGGACATCTCACCCAGCTCTCCTCAGCAATTCCCTGATATATTATAATAGCGAGAGGTCTTCAGGAACAGAATGCCATGGTTCTAGAATGTCAGACAGACAGAAGATACGTCCTAAATGGCACCCCATTCCCAATATAGTGCACATATTTAGACCACAACTCTATAAGCCCTGATTTAAAGTAGTGCACTACATAGGTAATAGGGTTCTATAGGGCCGTAGTCTAAAGTAGTGAACTACATAGGGAATAGGGTACCATTTAGGATGTAAACAGAGAAAGGATAGTTGACCACAGGGCCAGGAGAATGTGTGCCCAGCCTGGGTCTCTCTACCAGGGGAGTGAGGTGAGTCCCTGCCTGGACCCAGATAACATACGTATAACATGGCTGTCTGTGTCTAGGGTCTTTCCCCCTCTCTCCTCTCCTGGATCTCACTCCATCTATCAATCCATCTCCAAGCAGCCTACTGTCCAGAATCAAGGTTATCTCCTCAAGGTTATATAACAAGGGGCAGGCGTCATTACAACTCAGACAGATCAAGAATATAAGGGTACTGAGATGTGATCAACGCTGGAAGCAATATTTACATGTTGACCCTTCAGTTATTTTCTTTATTGTGTATAAGAAAACAATCAAATTAGAAAGAATTACAGAGTTCCGGACCTCTGTGTCCTCATATGTAAGTAATGGCCATGGGCGCTGCCAAACCTAAACCCACTGGGACCAGGCCAGACAACACAAACACTGCTGAGAAGCTACACTGGCTTATAGTGATGGACTACTTATGTTTAACCTGTGTCATTTGACTAGAATATGTAATACTATTGTCTTTAACTAACATTATGTAAAGACAGTGTTAACATCTATACCATGCAGCTATGAAGACTGCTTATGGCAGAATAAATACACCTTGATCAACAAGGGGTTTGAATTCACTGTTGCTCATGTTAGTGAATCCAGCAGGCCATATAGTATATTTTAGGCTAGGAGGTTGTGTTGGTGGGATTACATAACAATCAGAGACAGAATTGTGTGTGTGTGTGTGTGAAGTGGGGCAGGTGTGCGTGTGTGGCCAGCGGTGTGTGTGTGTGGCCAGCGGTGTGTGTGTGTGTGTGTTTAGTGTGGCCAGCGGTATGTGTGTGTGTTTAGTGTGGCCAGCTGTGTTTGTGTGTGTGTGTTTAGTGTGGCCAGCTGTGTTTGTGTGCATGTTTAGTGTGGCCAGCTGTGTTTGTGTGTGTGTTTAGTGTGGCCAGCTGTGTTTGTGTGCGTGTTTAGTGTGGCCAGCTGTGTTTGTGTGTGCGTGTTTAGTGTGGCCAGCTGTGTTTGTGTGTGTGTGTTTAGTGTGGCCAGCTGTGTTTGTGTGTTTAGTGTGGCCAGCTGTGTTTGTGTGCGTGTTTAGTGTGGCCAGCTGTGTTTGTGTGTGTGTTTAGTGTGGGCAGCTGTGTTTGTGTGTCTGTTTAGTGTGGCCAGCTGTGTTTGTGTGTGTGTGTTTAGTGTGGCCAGCTGTGTTTGTGTGCATGTTTAGTGTGGCCAGCTGTGTTTGTGTGTGTGTGTTTAGTGTGGCCAGCTGTGTTTGTGTGTGTGTTTAGTGTGGCCAGCTGTGTTTGTGTGTGTGTTTAGTGTGGCCAGCTGTGTTTGTGTGCGTGTTTAGTGTGGCCAGCTGTGTTTGTGTGCATGTTTAGTGTGGCCAGCTGTGTTTGTGTGCGTGTTTAGTGTGGCCAGCTGTGTTTGTGTGTGTGTTTAGTGTGGCCAGCTGTGTTTGTGTGCGTGTTTAGTGTGGCCAGCTGTGTTTGTGTGTGTGTTTAGTGTGGCCAGCTGTGTTTGTGTGCGTGTTTAGTGTGGCCAGCTGTGTTTGTGTGTGTGTTTAGTGTGGCCAGCTGTGTGTCCCTCAACTCTTAGGTGAACACACTGGAACCACCAAAAACGTCTGAATGCAATTGGTGTTCGTATCTATGCCCCCCCCCCCGCACCCCTTCTCTCTCCATCTTTTTTCCTCCATGATGATGTTTGTCTCCATCTACCTTTCTCTCTAATCATGTTGCTTCCTCCCTCTTCTTCCCTTTCTCTCCACCTCTCTTACCTCCTCTAAAGCTGATGCGCTCGGGAGTTGAATGTTTCTACCTATTATTAATGGAGGTACTTGAGGGCCTGTTGTGTCGTTGTCATGTCATATATCACAGAGTAGGGTAGACCACCATGACAAACACTAACCAGATGAATTACTACAGTATATCTCTACCTGCTCCTAACAGACAGACACTAACCAGATGAATTACCACAGTATATCTGTTAAGGGAATTTTTATCAATAATGACTAATTATGTATACATTTCAAACAGGACTGACTAATCAGAAAACTATTATATTACTGTATATGTATGAATTTTCTTTATAGTCCTAGTACTGTATATAATGTGTGTAAATATAATCAAGAATTAGAACAATGACTGTCTGTTCCTTGATAGAAATGAATGAACTATATCACCAGACTGGCTAGAATGCTTATCTACACAGGCTGGCCTTGGCTCTCGACGATGTGGGAAGGCTTGAGAACTATACAGCTTTTGTACCAGTGTCAAGAACAGACGGAACAGTTAGAAAACGCTGACGTCATTTTCAGTTTATATCCTGTGGTAAACTGTATCATGGGCAGTACTCTCGAGAATAAACGCTGCTGGTTGATTTTAAAGACTGGTCTCTGTCAATTTTATACAAATAAGAGTCTTACAAATTCTTATGTATTGACAGAGCGTTTCATTTTAATTGGGTATTAAAACATAGAGGAATTTAATTCCTGTAACAATATCTCTACCTGCTCCTAACAGACACTAACCAGATGATGTTACGGCGTTCTTCGTTTGTTGAATGAGAGTCGGAACGAAATGCAGCGTGTTGGTTACTCATGTTTTTTAATGAAACAAATGAATTGCGGTACATGAAATAACTGATATAAATAAATAACAACAAAACGGAACGTGAAACCTAATTACAGCCTATCTGGTGATACGACACAGAGACAGGAACAATCACCCACGAAATACAAAGTGAAACCCAGGCTACCTAAATACGGTTCCCAATCAGAGACAACGAGAATCACCTGACTCTGATTGAGAACCGCCTCAGGCAGCCAAACCTATGCAACACCCCTACTCAGCCGCAATCCCAATAACTAAATAACCCCACTACGAAATACAACAACATAAACCCATGTCACAACCTGGCCTGACCAACTAATTAACGAAAACACAAAATAAGAAGACCAAGGCGTGACAGATGAATTACTACAGTATATCTCTACCTGCTCCAAACAGACACTAACCAGATGAATTACCACAGTATATCTCTACCTGCTCCAAACAGACACTAAACAGATGAATTACCACAGTATATCTCTACCTGCTCCTAACAGACACTAACCAGATGAATTACCACAGTATATCTCTACCTGCTCCTAACAGACACTAACCAGATGAATTACTACAGTATATCTCTACCTGCTCCTAACAGACACTAACCAGATGAATTACTACAGTATATCTCTACCTGCTCCAAACTGACACTAACCAGATGAATTACCACAGTATATCTCTACCTGCTCCTAACAGACAGACACTAACCAGATGAATTACCACAGTATATCTCTACCTGCTCCTAAAAGACAAACACTAACCAGATGAATTACCACAGTATATCTCTACCTGCTCCTAACAGACACTAACCAGATGAATTACCACAGTATATCTCTACCTGCTCCTAACAGACAGACACTAACCAGATGAATTACCACAGTATATCTCTACCTGCTCCTAACAGACACTAACCAGATGAATTACCACAGTATATCTCTACCTACTCCTAACAGACAGACACTAACCAGATGAATTACCACAGTATATCTCTACCTGCTCCAAACTGACACTAACCAGATGAATTACCACAGTATATCTCTACCTGCTCCAAACTGACACTAACCAGATGAATTACTACAGTATATCTCTACCTGCTCCAAACTGACACTAACCAGATGAATTACCACAGTATATCTCTACCTGCTCCTAAGAGACAGACACTAACCAGATGAATTACCACAGTATATCTCTACCTGCTCCTAACAGACACTAACGAGATGAATTACTACAGTATATCTCTACCTGCTCTAAACTGACACTAACCAGATGAATTACCACAGTATATCTCTACCTACTCCTAAGAGACAGACACTAACCAGATGAATTACCACAGTATATCTCTACCTGCTCCTAACAGACACTAACCAGATGAATTACCACAGTATATCTCTACCTGCTCCTAACAGACAGACACTAACCAGATGAATTACCACAGTATATCTCTACCTGCTCCTAACAGACACTAAACAGATGAATTACCACAGTATATCTCTACATGCTCCTAACAGACACTAACCAGATGAATTACCACAGTATATCTCTACCTGCTCCTAACAGACACTAACCAGATGAATTACTACAGTATATCTCTACCTGCTCCAAACTGACACTAACCAGATGAATTACCACAGTATATCTCTACCTACTCCTAACAGACAGACACTAACCAGATGAATTACCACAGTATATCTCTACCTACTCCTAACAGACAGACACTAAACAGATGAATTACCACAGTATATCTCTACCTGCTCCTAACAGACACAAACCAGATTAATTACTACAGTATATCTCTACCTGCTCCTAACAGACACTAACCAGATGAATTACCACAGTATATCTCTACCTGCTCTTAACAGACAAACACTAACCAGATGAATTACTACAGTATATCTCTACCTGCTCCTAAAAGACAAACACTAACCAGATGAATTACCACAGTATATCTCTACATGCTCCAAACAGACACTAACCAGATGAATTACCACAGTATATCTCTACCTGCTCCTATCAGACACTAACCAGATGAATTACTACAGTATATCTCTACCTGCTCCTAACAGACAAACACTAACCCGATGAATTACCACAGTATATCTGTACCTACTCCTAACAGACAGACACTAACCAGATGAATTACCACAGTATATCTCTACCTGCTCCTAACAGACACTAAACAGATGAATTACCACAGTATATCTCTACATGCTCCTAACAGACACTAACCAGATGAATTACCACAGTATATCTCTACCTGCTCCTAACAGACACTAACCAGATGAATTACTACAGTATATCTCTACCTGCTCCAAACTGACACTAACCAGATGAATTACCACAGTATATCTCTACCTGCTCCTAACAGACAGACACTAACCAGATGAATTACCACAGTATATCTCTACCTGCTCTTAACAGACAAACACTAACCAGATGAATTACTACAGTATATCTCTACCTGCTCCTAAAAGACAGACACTAACCAGATGAATTACCACAGTATATCTCTACCTGCTCCAAACTGACACTAACCAGATGAATTACCACAGTATATCTCTACCTGCTCCTAAAAGACAGACACTAACCAGATGAATTACTACAGTATATCTCTACCTGCTCCAAACTGACACTAACCAGATGAATTACCACAGTATATCTCTACCTGCTCCTAACAGACAGACACTAAACAGATGAATTACCACAGTATATCTCTACCTGCTCCTAACAGACACAAACCAGATTAATTACTACAGTATATCTCTACCTGCTCCTAACAGACACTAACCAGATGAATTACCACAGTATATCTCTACCTGCTCTTAACAGACAAACACTAACCAGATGAATTACTACAGTATATCTCTACCTGCTCCTAAAAGACAAACACTAACCAGATGAATTACCACAGTATATCTCTACATGCTCCAAACAGACACTAACCAGATGAATTACCACAGTATATCTCTACCTGCTCCTAACAGACACTAACCAGATGAATTACTACAGTATATCTCTACCTGCTCCTAACAGACAAACACTAACCCGATGAATTACCACAGTATATCTCTACCTGCTCCTAAAAGACAAACACTAACCAGATGAATTACCACAGTATATTTCTACCTGCTCCAAACAGACACTAACCAGATGAATTACTACAGTATATCTCTACCTGCTCCTAACAGACAGACACTAACCAGATGAATTACTACAGTATATCTCTACCTGCTCCTAACAGACAGACACTAACCAGATGAATTACTACAGTATATCTGTACCTGCTCCTAACAGACACTAACCAGATGAATTACCACAGTATATCTCTACCTGCTCCTAACAGACAGACACTAACCAGATGAATTACTACAGTATATCTCTACCTGCTCCTAAAAGACAAACACTAACCAGATGAATTACCACAGTATATCTCTACCTGCTCCAAACTGACACTAACCAGATGAATTACCATAGTATATCTCTACCTGCTCCTAAGAGACAGACACTAACCAGATGAATTACCAATTACTCTACAGTACAAGGTAGACTATACACATCTCTACAGTACAAGGTAGACTATACACGACTACATTACAAGGTAGACTATACACATCTCTACAGTACAAGGTAGACTATACACAACTCTACAGTACAAGGCAGACTATACACATCTCTACAGTACCAGGTAGACTATACACAACTACAGTACCAGGTAGACTATACACAACTCTACAGTACAAGGTAGACTATACACATCTCTACAGTACCAGGTAGACTATACATGACTAGACACTACAAGGTAGCCTATACACATCTCTACAGTACCAGGTAGACTATACATGACTAGACACTACAAGGTAGCCTATACACATCTCTACAGTACAAGGTAGACTATACACAACTACAGTACCAGGTAGACTATACACGACTACATTACAAGGTAGACTATACACGACTACATTACAAGGTAGACTATACACATCTCTACAGTACAAGGTCGACTATACACAACTACATTACAAGGTAGACTATACACTACTACAATACCAGGTAGACTATACACGACTAGACAGTACAAGGTAGACTCTCCATATCTCCACAGTACAAGGTAGACTATACACATCTATACAGTACAAGGTTGACTATACACGACTCAACAGTACAAGGTAGACTATACACGACTCAACAGTACAAGGTTGACTATACACGACTCAACAGTACAAGGTAGACTATACACATCTATACAGTACAAGGTTGACTATACACGACTCAACAGTAAAAGGTAGACTATACACGACTCAACAGTACAAGGTAGACTATACACGACTCAACAGTACAAGGTAGACTATACATGACTCAACAGTACAAGGTTGACTATACACGACTCAACAGTACAAGGTTGACTATACACGACTCAACAGTACAAGGTAGACTATACACGACTCAACAGTACAAGGTAGACTATACACGACTCAACAGTACAAGGTAGACTATACATGACTCAACAGTACAAGGTTGACTATACACGACTCAACAGTACAAGGTAGACTATACACGACTCAACAGTACAAGGTAGACTCTCCATATCTCCACAGTACAAGGTAGACTATACACATCTCTACAGTACAAGGTAGACTATACACGACTCAACAGTACAAGGTTGACTATACACGACTCAACAGTACAAGGTAGACTATACACATCTCTACAGTACAAGGTAGACTATACACATCTCTACAGTACAAGGTAGACTATACACGGCAGGGAAATATTGCATGTGGGAACAACAGACATAGCCACTTCCCCTCACGTTGTCATGACGACTAGGTTTTAAGATGGTCTATTCCCAACGTAGAGCATTTTATTGTCCTCTGTTGTGGAGGCCATGCGTCTGCATCTCTTGAATGGAGGCAGTCCATCTCTTTCTCTCACTCACCTCTTGTGGAAAGTTGTTCTCTTGTGTTTTCACTTTAGTAACCATCTTTCAAATCCTAGGAGAATAGACCATCTTTAGTTAACCTAACAAAGATACAGATTATACAACTGAGCAGTGAGCTTCTTCAGCCTTCATATCAACTGTTCTCAGGAAGTAACTAATGTTGAATCAATACATTCGTTAAGGCCCTTCGGTTTGTCTCCTGCGGAGGGTTCCGATTGTTTGGTGTCATCCGGAAGGGGAGTGAATAAAGTTCTGGTTTGAATGATGAGGTCATTAGAGGAGATAATAGGGTCTCCGTGGTAATGATCTGAACAGTGAGATAACACATCACATTTTATAACTCAGGGCCTAATTCCCCCTACTCACATCCACCACAGTCACCACTGTCATTTTTAGTAGAGGCTAAATTTAACACTCATACCAGGGCACCCATCTGAGCTCTACCATGTCACACAGACAGACAGACACAGTCAGACTGACTGACAAGAGAGACAGAGAGACAAAGAGAGTGAGAGAGTGAACGTGTGTGGCTTGGTAATCTTTACTCCCCTGACAAGATACTGACACTTAAGGTCATCTCTGCCACCGACTTAATGTCAACGCTGGCCCTGCATACTCTTGGCTGTAATGTGCCAGGGAGTAGGGTTTTTGTGAGGACTGAAGAAGTGTGCGTGCAGGCTTGTATGTATGTGCACACTTGAGTGTGTGTATGTACGTGTGTGTGTGTGTGTGTGTGTGTGTCTCAGGGTAATATGAGGATAGATGAGTGCTGACAGATGTATCAATCAAATTCAATCAAATCAAATGTTTTTATAAAGCCCTTTTTACATCAGCCGATGTCACAAAGTGCTATACAGAAACTCAGCCTAAAACCCCAATCAGCAAGCAGTGCAGAAGTAGAAAGAGGAACTAGGCTCCGAGGGGTGGCCAGTCCTCTTTCGGCTGTGCCGGGGGGAGATTATAACAGTACATGGCCAAGATGTTCAAACATTTATAGATGACCAGCAGGGTCAAATAATAATCACAGTGGTTGTAGAGGGTGCAACAGGTCAGCACCTCAGGAGTAAATGTCAGTTGGCTTTTCATAGTCGAGCATTCAGAGTTAGAGACAGCAGGTGCGGTAGTGAGAGAGAGAGAGTCAAAAACAGCAGGTCTGGGACAAAGTAGCACATACGGTGAACAGGTCAGGGTTCCATAGCCGCAGGCAGAACAGTTGAAGCTGGAGAAGCAGCATGACCAGGTGGACTGGGGACAGCAAGGAGTCATCAGGCCAGGTAGTCCTGCGGCATGGTCCTAGGGCTCAGGTCCTCTGGGAGGGGAGGGAGAGGGAAAGAGAGAGAGAATTATATATATTTAAAGTTACACAAGACACAGGCGCAGACAGAGATTGACGCCTCGATTCGCATTCCTAGGAAACTATGCAGTATTTTGTTTTTTATGTGTTATTTCTTACATTGTTATCCCGGGAAATCGGGAGGAAATATTGGATACAAGGGCAACGCCAACTCACCAACACACGACCAGGAATATGACTTTCCTGAAGCAGATCCTCTGTTGGGTCCACCACCCAGGACAATGAATCGGATCCCAGCCGGCGATCCAAAACAACGGTGCTGCAGAAGGGGCAGATGGAGCGGTCTTCTGGTCAGGCTCCGTAGACGAGCACATCGCGTACCACTCCCTAGTATACTACTCACCAATGTCCAGTCTCTTGACAACAAGGTAGACGAAATCCGAGCAAGGGTTTCCTTCCAGAGAGACATCAGAGACTGTAACGTTCTTTGTTTCACAGAAACATGGCTCACTCGAGACATGCTATCGGAGTCGGTACAGCCACCTGGTTTCTGAATCGCACCGACAGAAACAAGCATCTCTCTTGTAAAAAGAAGGGCGGGAAGTATGTCTTATGATTAACGATACATGGTGTGAATATAACAACATACAGGAACTCAAGTCCTTTGGTTCACCTGACCTAGAATTCCTTTACAATCAAATGCCGACCGCGTTATCTACCAAGAGAATTCTCTTCGATCACAATCACAGTCGTGTATATTCCCCCCCAAGCAGACACATCGACTGCCTTGAAAGAACTTAATTTGACACTATGTAAACTGGAATCCACAAAACCCTAGATCATTGTTATTATAACTTCCGCAACGAATATAAAGCCCCTCCTGCCCCCCTTTCGGAAAAGCTGACCACGACTCCATTTTGTTGCTCCCAGCCTATAGAAAGAAACATAAACAGGAAGCACCCGTGCTCAGGTCTGTTCAACACTGGTCCGACCAATCGGATTCTAGACTTCAAGATTGCTTCGATCACGTGGACTGGGATATGTTCCGCATAGCGTCGAACAACAACATTGATGAATATGCTGATTCGGTGAGCGAATTTATTAGCAAGTGCATAGGTGGTTTTGTACCCACAGCGTCTATTAAAACATTCCCCAAACAGAAACCGTGAATTGATGGCAACATTCGCGCAAAACTGAAAGTGAGAACCACTGCTTTTAATCAGGGCAAGGTGACCGGAAACATGACCAAATACAAACACTGTAGCAATTCCCTCCGCAAGGCAATCAAACAAGCTAAGCGTCAGTATAGAGACAAAGTAGAGTTGCAATTCAACGGCTCAGTCACGAGAGGTATGTGGCAGGGTCTACCGTCAATCACGGACTACAAAAGAAAAACCAGCCCCGTCGCGGACCAGGATGTCTTGCTCCCAGACAAATGAAACAACTTCTTTGCTCGCTTGGAGGACAATACAGTGTCACTGACACGGCCCACTACCAAAACCTGCGGGCTCTCCTTCACTGCAGCCAATATGAGTAAAACATTTAAACATGTTAACCCTCGCAAG
Organism: Oncorhynchus masou masou; assembly: GCF_036934945.1. Classification (NCBI taxonomy): domain Eukaryota; kingdom Metazoa; phylum Chordata; class Actinopteri; order Salmoniformes; family Salmonidae; genus Oncorhynchus; species Oncorhynchus masou. The sequence goes on from NC_088243.1 coordinate 82,168,101, forward strand.
GCTGCAGGCCCAGATGGCATCCCCAGCTGCAGAGCATGCGCAGACCAGCTGGTTGGTGTGTTTTACGGACATATTCAATCAATACTTATCCCAGTCTGCTGTTCCCACATGCTTCAAAAGGGCCACCATTGTTCCTACTCTCAAGAAAGCTAAGGTAACTGAGCTAAATGACTACCGCCCCGTAGCCCTCACTTCTGTCATCATGAAGTGCTTAGAGAGACTAGTCAAGGACCATATCACCTCCACCCTACCTGACACCCTAGACCCACTCCAATTTGCTTACCGCCCCAATAGGTCCACAGACGACACAATCGCAATCACACTGCACACTGCCCTAACCCATCTGGACAAGAGGAATACCTATGTAAAAATGCTGTTCATCAATGACAGCTCAGCATTTAATACCATAGTACCCTCCAAACTCGTCATTAAGCTCAAGACCCAGGGTCTTGACCCCGCCCTGTGCAACTGGGTACTGGACTTCCTGACGGGCTGCCCCCAGGTGGTGAGGGTAGATAACAACATCTCCATCCCGCTGATCCTCAACACTGGGGAACCACAAGGGTGCGTTCTCAGCCCTCTCCTGTACTCCCTGTTCACCCATGACTGCGTGGCCATGCACGCCTCCAACTCAATCATCAAGTTTGCAGACAACACTACAGTGGAAGGCTTGATTACCAACAATGACGAGACGGCCTACAGGGAGGTGAGGGCTCTCGGAGTGTGGTGTCAGGAAAATGACCTCACACTCAATGTCAACAAAAAAAAGGAGATGATTGTGGACTTCAGGAAACAGCAGAGGGAGCAGCCCCCTATCCACATCGACGGGACAGTAACGGAGAAGGTGGGAAGTTTTAAGTTACTCGGTGTACACATCACGGACAAACTGAAATGGTCCACCCACACAGACAGCATCGTGAAGAGGGCGCAGCAGCGCCTCTTCAACCCCAGGAGGCTGAAGAAATTTGGCTTGTCACCAAAAACACTTACAAACTTTTACAGATGCACAATCGAGAGCATCCTGTCGGGCTGTATCACTGCCTGGTACGGCAACTGCTCCGCCCACAACCGAAAGGCACTCCAGGGGGTTGTGAGGTCTGCACATGTCACGCCCTGGTCTATATTTATTATGTTATCTTCATTTATTGAGTCAGGCCAGGGTGTGACATGGGTTTATTTGTAGTGTGTTTCGTCTTGGGGTTGTGTGGGGTGTAAAGATTAGTCCATGGCTGCCTGAGGCGGTTCTCAATCAGAGTCAGGTGATTATCGTTGTCTCTGATTGGGAACCCTATTTAGGTAGCCTGGGTTTCACTGTGTGTTTGTGGGTGATTGTTCCTGTCTCTGTGTTAGTGTTCACCAGACAGGCTGTATAGGTTTTTCACGTTCCGTTTGTTGTTTTTGTATTTATAAGTTATTTCATGGATCGTCATTTGTTTCATTAAAGACATGAGTAACCACCACGCTGCATTTCGGTCCGACTCTCTTTCGACAAACGAAGAACGCCGTTACAGAATCAACCACCACACACGGACCGAGTGGCGTGGTTACAGGCAGCGACAGCAGGAGCAGCGAAGGGAGGACGTTATGGACAGCAGAAGCATGGAGTATACGACGTGGGATGAAATAGACAGGTGGGCGGTCGACCCAGAGAGAGTGCCGGAGCCCGCCTGGGATTCGCTGGAGCAGTGCGAAGAGGGCTATAGGAGAATGGAGTTGGAGAGGCAATCACGACGGCGCAGAGGAAAGCCCGTGAGTCAGCCCCAAAAATGTATTGGGGGGGCTCAGAGGGAGAGTGGCTGAGTCAGGAGACAGACCTGAGCCAACTCTCCTTGTTAATCGTGAGGAGCAGCGATCAAAGGACTTCTGGACTTGGGAGGAGATATTAGACGGAAAAGGACCCTGGGCTCAGCCTGGAGAATATCGCCGTCCTAAGGAAGAACTGGAGGCGGAAAAGCGGAGAGGCGCTGGTATGAGGAGGCAGCACGGCGACGCGGATGGAAGCCTGAGAGTCAGCCCCAAAATTTATTGGGGGGGGGCTTACAGGGACTATGGCTATGCCAGGTAGGAGACCTGCGCAAACTCCCTGTGCTTACCGGGGGGCTAGAGAGACCGGGCAGGCACCGTGTTATGCTATGGAGTGCACAGTGTTTCCAGTGCGGGTGCATAGCCCGGTGCGGTTCATACCAGCCCTTCGTATTGGCCGGGCTAGAGTGGGCATCGAGCCAGGTAAGGTTGGGCAGGCTCGGTGCTCAAGAGCTCCAGTGCACCTGCACGGTCCGGTCTATCCAGAGCCACCTCCACACACCAGTCCTCCGGTAGCAGCTCCCCGCACCAGGCTTCCTGTGCGTGTCCTCGATCCAGTACAACCAGTTCCAGTACCACGCACCAGGCCTTCAGTGCGCCTCGCCTGTTCAGCGCAGCCAGCGCTTTCCCCCTCTCCTGCGCTGTCGGAGTCTCCAGCCTGTTCAGCGCTTCTAGAGCCTTCCTCCTCTACAGCGCTGCTGGAGTCTCCTGTCTGTTCAGCGCTATCAGAGCCTTTCTCCTCTACTGCGCTACCGGAGTCTCCCGCCTGTTCAGCGCTTCTAGAGCCTTCCTCCTCTACAGCGCTGCCGGAGCCTCCTGCCTATTCGGAGCAACCTGTGCTGCCAGTCTGCATGAAGCAGCCAGAGCTGTCAGTCTGCATGAAGCAGCCAGAGCTGCCAGTCTGCATGGAGCAGCCAGAGCTGTCAGTCTGCATGGAGCAGCCAGAGCTGTCAGTTTGCTTGGAGCAGCCAGTTCTGCCAGTCTGCATGGAGCTGCCAGTCTGCATGGAGCTTCCAGTCTGCATGGAGCTGCCAGTCTGCAAGGAGCTGTCAGTCTGCAAGGAGCTGCCAGTCTGCAAGGAGCTGCCAGTCTGCAAGGAGCTGCCAGAGCTGTTAGTCTGCATGGAGCAGCCAGAACTGTCAGTCTGCAAGAAGCCGCCAGAGCTGTCAATCTGCATGGAGCAGCCAGAGCTGTCAGTCAGCATGAAGCAGCCAGAGCCGTCAGTCAGCATGAAGCAGCCAGAGCCGTCAGTCAGCCAGACTCTTCCACATCTGCCAGTCAGCCAGACTCTTCCAGATCTGCCAGTCAGCCAGACTCTTCCAGATCTGCCAGTTAGCCAGACTCTTCCAGATCTGCCAGTCAGCCAGACGCTTCCAGATCTGCCGGTCAGCCAGACTATTCCAGATCTGCAAGTCAACCAGACTCTTCCAGATCTGCCAGTCAGCCAGACTCTTCCAGATCTGCCAGTCAGCCAGACTCTTCCAGATCTGCCAGTCGTCCAGACTCTTCCAGATCTGCCAGTCGGCCAGACTCTTCCAGATCTGCCAGTCGGCCAGACTCTTCCAGATCTGCCAGTCAACCAGACTCTTCCAGATCTGCCAGTCAGCCAGACTTTTCCAGATCTGCCAGTCTGCCAGACTCTTCCAGATCTGCCAGTCAGCCAGACTCTTCCAGATCCGCTAGTCAACCAGACTCTTCCAGATCCGCCAGTCAGCCAGGATCTGCCAGAACTGCCAGCCAGCCAGGATCTGCCGGATTCAACTGCCTGGCTGGGCTTCCTCTCAGTGCTGGGCTTCCTCTTTGTGCTGGGCTTCCTCTCTGTGCTGGGCTTCCTCTGTCCCGAGCTACCCCTCTGTCCCGAGCTGCCCCTCAGTCCAGTGGGGTTCTGGGTGAGGACTACTAGGCCATGGTCGGCGGAGAGGGTGGACAATCCTAGGACGCGAGGAGGGGGGCCTAAGACATTCATAGAGTGGGTTCCACGTCCCGAGCCGGAGCCGCCGCCATGGACAGGCGCCCACCCGGACACTCCCTATTGTTTTGATGTGCGTCCGGGAGTCCGCACCTTAGGGGGGGGGTTCTGTTACGCCCTGGTCTATATTTATTATGTTATCTTCATTTATTGAGTCAGGCCAGGGTGTGACATGGGTTTATTTGTAGTGTGTTTCGTCTTGGGGTTGTGTGGGGTTTATAGATTAGTCCATGGCTGCCTGAGGCGGTTCTCAATCAGAGTCAGGTGATTATCGTTGTCTCTGATTGGGAACCCTATTTAGGTAGCCTGGGTTTCACTGTGTGTTTGTGGGTGATTGTTCCTGTCTCTGTGTTAGTGTTCACCAGACAGGCTGTATAGGTTTTTCACGTTCCGTTTGTTGTTTTTGTATTTATAAGTTATTTCATGGATCGTCATTTGTTTCATTAAAGACATGAGTAACCATCACGCTGCATTTCGGTCCGACTCTCTTTCGACAAACGAAGAACGCCGATACAGCACAACTCATTCCCGGGGGCAAACTACCTGCCCTCCTGGACACCTACACCACCCAATGTCACAGGAGTGCCAAAAGATCATCAAGGACAATAACCACCCGAGCCACTGCCTGTTCACCCCGCTATCATCTAGAAGGCGAGGTCAGTACAGGTGCATCAAAGCGGGGACCAAGATACTGAAAAACAGCTTCTATCTCAAGGCCATCAGACTGTTAAACAGCCATCACTAACATTGAGGCGCTGCTGCCAACATACTGACTCAACTCTAGCCACTTTAATAATGGAAAAATTGATGTAATAAATGTATCACTAGCTACTTTAAAGAATGCCACTTTATATAATATTTACATAACCTACATTACTCATCTCATATGTATATAATATACTCTATACCATCTACTGCATCTTGCCTTTGATATTCGGCCATCACTCATTCGTATATTTATATATACATATTCTTATTCATTCCTTTCCACTTGTGTGTATAAGATAGTTGTTGTGAAATTGTTAGGTTAGATCATTTGTTAGATATTACTGCATTGTCGGAACTAGAAACACAAGCATTTCGTTACTCTCGCATTAACATCTGCTAACCATGTGTATGTGACAAATACAATTTGATTTGATTTAATTTGATGATTCAGGAGAAATACTCCAGACATAACAGACTGACCCACCGACACAAACTATTGCAGCATAAATACTGGAGGCTGAGACAGGAGGGGTTGGGAGACACTGTGGCCCAATGGTCTCTGTCATGCATCCAACGATACCCCCGGACAGTGCCAACCAGGCAGGATATAACCCCACCCACTTTGCCAAAGCACAGCCCCCACACCACAAGAAGGAGCTCTTCAACCACCAACTCACTACCCTGAGACAAGGCTGAGTATAGCCCACGCCAGGGGCGCCAAACCCGAACAGGAAGATCACGTCAGAGACTCAACCCACTCAAGTAACGCACCCCTCCAAGGGACGGGATGGAAGAGCACCAGTAAGCCAGTAACTCAGCCCCTGTAAAAGGGTTAGCAGTCCTTCTTAAATAGTGGGTCTCACCCCCCTGGGGGGGCTCCGGAGCGATGCCAGGGGGGGTGCATGTGACCCCGGGGAACATGCTTTCTTTTGCCGCAGGGAGTCGTTTTTTTTCACCAAACAACAGCACACAGCACAGAGCAGGAGAGATGAAGTGCAGATAACAAACCCTTCAGAGACACCATGGAAAAATATTTAACAGGGATGAAATGAAAGGCGGAGAGAGAGGAGATTATGAGACAAACGTAAGTCACCAGAAAGTTAAGACGAGGAAATATGAGGAAGCGTATGTAGCGCTTGGCTTCACTGTGACTATGGTGGGAGACGAGGAGATATGAGGAAGCGTATGTAGCGCTTGGCTTCACTGTGACTACGGTGGGAGAAGAGGAGATATGAGGAAGCGTATGTAGCGCTTGGCTTCACTGTGACTATGGTGGGAGACGAGGAGATATGAGGAAGCGTATGTAGCGCTTGGCTTCACTGTGACTACGGTGGGAGAAGAGGAGATATGAGGAAGCGTATGTAGCGCTTGGCTTCACTGTAACTACGGTGGGAGAAGAGGAGATATAATGAAGCGTATGTAGCGCTTGGCTTCACTGTGATTACGGTGGGAGACGAGGAGATATGAGGAAGCGTATGTAGCGCTTGGCTTCACTGTGACTACGGTGGGAGAAGAGGAGATATAATGAAGCGTATGTAGCGCTTGGCTTCAATGTGACTACGGTGGGAGAAGAGGAGATATAATGAAGCGTATGTAGCGCTTGGCTTCACTGTGACTACGGTGGGAGACGAGGAGATATGAGGAAGCGTATGTAGCGCTTGGCTTCACTGTGACTACGGTGGGAGACAAGGAAATATGATGAAGCGTATGTAGCGCTTGGCTTCACTGTGACTACGGTGGGAGAAGAGCAGATATGAGGAAGCGTATGTAGTGCTTGGCTTCACTGTGACTACGGTGGGAGACAAGGAAATATGAGGAAGCGTATGTAGCGCTTGGCTTCACTTCACATTTAAGTTTTGGGGCGGCAGCGTAGCCTAGCGGTTAGAGTGTTGGACTAGTAACCGAAAGGTTGCAAGCTTGAATCCCCGAGCTGACAAGGTACAAATCTGTCGCTCTGCCCATGAACAAGGCAGTTAACCCAATGTTCCTAGGCCGTCATTGAAAATAAGAATTGGTTCTTAATTGACTTGCCTAGTTAAATAAAGGGAAAAACATTTTTTTTAAATGTACACCTGTATATTGTCTGCATATTTAACATTATGTTTCCGAATGACATCACCAAGAGGTAAAACTTACAGTTGATTTGTCAGAGGACAAGCCATCCACAGAGACAAGCTGATATCTTTCCGACAGATAAGATCTAAACCACACCAGAAATTGTCAGTGTAGACCAATTTGGGTTTCCAATCTCTACAAAAGATTGTCAAAAGCAGCACTAAGGTCTAGGAGCATGAGCCAGATGCAAAGCCTTGGTCTGACACCATTGAAAGGTAATTTACCACCTTCATGAGTACAGTCTTTTTGTATACATTGTTAGTCTTCAGGAAGGCAGTGAACATCTTTGAGAGGAATGGGGGATTCGATATAGGCTGATAGTTTTATATATTTTCTGGGTCAAGGTTTGGCTGTTTCAAGAGAGGCTTTGTTACTGCCAGTTTTAGTGAGTTTGGTACACATCCAGTAGATAGGGAGCCATTTATTATGTTCAACATAGGAAGGACTTCCAGTTTGGTGGAGCGCCAATTCCGTTCCAATTTTCTGGAAGCTCGCATCAGGGCTCGGGTATTTTCTGTATACCAGGGAGCTAGTTTCGTAAAGCAAATGTTTGTTTTTAGGGGTGTGACTGCCTCTAGAGTATTATGCAAGGTTCAATTGAGTTCCTCAGGTGGTTAACCGGTTTCTGTACTCCGACGTCCTTGGGTAGGTGGAGGGAGTCTGGAAAGGGCATTTAGGAATATTTGGGTTGTCCGGGAATTTATAGCATGGCTTTTAGTGATCCTTGGTTGGGGTCTAAGCAGATTATTTGTTGTGATTACAAACATAATAACTTGGTGGTTCGATAGTCCAGGATTATGAGGAAAAACATTAAGATCCACAATATTTATTCCACGGGACAAAACTATGTCCAGAGTATGACTGTGGCAGTGAGTAGGTCCAGAGACATGTTGGACCAAACAAACTGAGTCGATGATGCCTCTGAAAAGCCTTTTGGAGTGGGTCTGTGGACTTTTCCATGTGAATATTAACGCTGTGTTGTCATTCTGTATACTCCCCTTGTCCTCAAAAATGAACAGCCTTCACTAAACCCCTAACATAAAGCAGCTTAATTGCATGAAGAATTAATTTTGCATGAAGAAACAACCTGTCATTCATCACAAACTTTGTGAACATCTGTGTTTTCCCTCTTCATGATGCAGAAAGACTGCATTTAATCAGTGGACACCACTTGTTTTTATTATAACACACCTGTCATGATGGTTTTCTTTACTAAAGTAGAGGTTTATTATTATTATTGCTAAAGGTACTGCATAGGTGTAAACATACATTTGTTTGTAAGAGACAGCACTTGTAAAGCATAAGAAAGTTGCAGAAATGTGCAGAAAGTAGTTTTGAATGCATTTTATTGAAGGGAAACAATAACACGAACTTTTTTGGGCAACATAGTGATATATACTTATGTACTGTACAATAAAGAATTCAATTACAAAATACTAGTCTTCTCCCATTTTTTTTAACAATTGCCCCCACCCACAAGGTGTAAAAACAACAACCATAAATAAGAATAAAATAAGATAATAGATAGACAAATAAATAGACAAAAACGTGAAGAACATAAATCAAATCAACTCTAATTAGCACATGTAGGACAGTATGCAAGTGTGTGTTGTGACGACCCTCCCACTCTGTCTGCAGTATTCTGTCTTTGTTCTTGTGTCCTTATTAGGATGCCAGTGGGCGGAGTTGGGGAGGGTCGTCAGCTACATGGGAAACACCTGGGCCAGGTGTGTCCCAGGATAAATAGACCTCTTCCACATTCATGGAGGAGACTCTCTCCATGCAGACACCTTTGTAGATTGTGTTGTGGTTCTTGGTGGCCTTTTTTTTGTTTGTTTGCTTGTTTGTTTGTTTGCATTGGCACCTTTCAACACCCTGCATTATCACATTCATGCAAAACACTCACTTACACTACTGATTACTGATTACACACACCATTGTATATTTTCCTTAGTTGCTTTAGTTAATAAATATATATTTTGTTACTCCTTATCTCCACGTTGTCTCCCTTTGTTACGGGCTTTGTAGATGTATTTCTCACATGTGCAGCACATAGTATTTGTTTTACAGTCCTCCTTTGGGGGGCAGAATTGGCATCTCCTCCTCTTGCCTGGTCCAGCTGCAGCCTCAGGTGGATCAGGACAAGATTCAGCCCCCTGAACAGCTTTCACAAGCGCTGCTGAGGCTGCTGTGTGGGAAAGGCTCTCCCTTCTTTGAATGTGTGGGGTTACAAGTGCCTTTTCCAGCTGCTCCAGAAACACCCTCCTCTTGTTCCGCTTATCAGGCATCCAGGTAGTGTCGATCTTGTTCCATATCACAAAGGCATTGTATGAGGACACATCAATGATGTTATGGACCAGGGGCCAGCAGGCTTGTTCTTTCTAACTGTGCCAACCATGGTGATCTTCCTCTTCAGGAGCTGCTGGCTGAGTTCAATCAGTAGCATAATCTCCATTTCTCATTGTGTGTGTGTGTCTTTGACGTTTAGGTGGTGTGTAAATGATTTTATAACTGCCGGGTCAAAAATGACCCTAAGACAATTTTTGTACCCTGGTGGTGTACAGCTTTCATGGAAACATGAACAAAGGCGATGTTTCACTTTTTCTAATGTTGGGGTCAATCTCGGAAAAGTAATAAAAAAATATATAATAAATATTCCTCTGCTGTTAAACATAGTGGCGAGTCACTTTTGACCCTTAAGACAACACATGGGTTAACGTCACCGAAAATGTGAATATATTCTGCCATGACTACAAGGTCCATTAGGAATTCAGGGAACTCAGTGAGGAACGCTGTATACGGCCCCGGGGGCATGTAATCAGTAGCTATATAAAGTGATTGAGTTGGCTGCATAGATTTCAAGACTAGAAGCTCAAAAGACGAAAACGCTGCCATTTGTTTTGTAAATTGAAATCTGCTATCGTAAATGTTAGCAACACCTCTGCCTTTGTGGGATGCGCGAGGGATATGGTCACTAGTGTAACCAGAAGGTGAGGCCTCATTTAACACAGTAAATTCATCAGGCTTAAGCCATGTTTCAGTCAGGCCAATCACTGCAAGATTATGATCAGTGATTAGTTCATTGACTATAACTGCCTTGGAAGTGAGGGGTCTAACATTAAGTAGCCCTATTTTGAGATTTGCGATATCACAATCTCTTTAAATAATGACAGGAATTGAGGAGGTCTTTATTCCAGTGAGATGTGCTCCATGAACACCTCCATGTTTTGTTCTGCTCAACCTAGATCAAGGCACAGACACTGTCTCAATGGGGATAGCTGAGCTGACTAGACTGACTGTGCTATTGGCAGTCTCCATCAAGCTGGCAGCCTGCTGCTTGACCTGCACCCTATTTCAATGTGGAGCTAGAGGAGTTAGGGCTCTGTCTATGTTCATAGATAAGATGAGAGCATCCCTCCAGCTAGGATGCAGTCCGTCTCTCCTCATCAGGCCAGGCTTGGTCCTGAATGTGAGTGAGTCCCAAAAGCCGGCCAATTATCTACAAATTCTATCGTTTGGGACGGCAGAAAACTGTTTTCAAACAGCGATTGAGTTTTGAGACTCTGCTCTAGAGCTCATCACTCCCCCTAACTGGGATGGGGGCAGAGACAATTACTCAATGCCGACACATCGTTCTAGCTGATTTACACACTGAAGCTATGTTGTGCTTGGTGACCTCTGACTGTTTCATACTAACATCGTTGGTGCTGACGTGGATAACAATATCCCTATACTCTCTACACTCGCCAGTTTTAGCCTTAGCCAGCAACATCTTCAGATTAGCCTTAACGTCGGTAGCCCTGCCCCCTGGTAAACAGTGTATGATCGCTGGATGATTGGTTTTAAGCCTAATACTGCGGGTAATGGGGTTGCCAATGACTAGGGTTTTCAATTTGTCAGAGCTAATGGGGGGAGGCTTTGGCAGCTCAGACTCCGTAACGGGTGGAGGAGAGACCAGAAAAGGCTTGGCCTCTGACTCCAAATCATTGCTTAATGGGGAGAACCGGTTGAAAGTATCTGTCTAAGGATTGCGTCTGAAGCTGGGTTTGCAGTACGGCTATCCTCACCATAAGGCAATCTTTCTCCTGTATATTATAGGTACAGCATTACAAGGCATAATGTCAATGTTACTACTTAGCTTCGGCTGGTGGAGGTCCTAAAGAACCACATCCAGAAAAAGCGTCCGAGGTGAAAAAGTTGAATGAAAGAAATTTGAGCGAGAGGAAAATAAAAAATATAAAACGGTTATTAAAAATGTAGAAGGTAAAAAGTTGGCAGGTAGCAAAGTAACGCTAGCAATAAACCGCACAGCAGCATGTAAACAAGTCCACAAATTGTGAGCGGAAGTCAATTATTGAACTGGCATGAATGTGGCTGCGTGGGCCTGTCCTCTGTGTTTCAGGAGGTAGAGGGACTTGATGGTGGAAATGTCAGCACGGAACAATGCGGTGCTCCAGTCCAGGCGCCAGAAGGAATCAGTTGGATGGGCCTTTGATATCCTTCTTCTTCGATGAGGTTTAATGGCGGTTGGCATACAATTTGCTGCATTACTGCCACTTACTAGACTGGGATACAACTCCCTTATACTTCGCTTGAAATGTTTTTTTACTAAATAAATACCCTACCATCTAACACCACAATCACTCATTTCAAAATGTTATAAAATAATCCTACTACACTGCTTAACTATATTTACTCCTAACTCATGCCATCATCCTGAAAGGATTTTAAACAAGTTCTCATTTACAACCGCGACCTGGCCAAGATAAAGCAAAGAAGTGTGACACAAACAACAACAGAGTTACACATGGAATAAACAAGTGTACAGTCAATAACACAATAGAAAAAAAGAAAGTCTATATACAGTGTGTGCAAATGGGGTGAGGAGGTAAGGCAATAAATAGGCCATAGTTGCAAAGTAATTACAATTTAGCAGATTAACACTGGAGTGTTAATGAGCAGATGATAATGTGCAAGAAGAAATACTGGTGTGCAAAACAGCAGAAAAGTAAATAAAAACAATATGGGGATGAGGTAGGTAGATTGGGTGGGCTATTTACAGATGGGCTATGTACAGCTGCAGCGATCGGTTAGCTTCTCAGATAGCTGATGCTTAAAATTAGTGATGGAAATATAAGTCTCCAGCTTCAGCGATTTTTGCAAATCGTTCCAGGCATTGGCAGCAGAGAACTGGAAGAAAAGGCATCTGAAGGAGGTGTTGGCTTTGGGGATGACCAGTGAGATATACCTGCTGGAGCGCATGCTATGGGTAGGTGTTGTTATCGTGGCCATTGAGCTGAGATAAGGCGGAGCCTTACCTAGCATAGACTTATAGGTGACCTGGAGCCAGTGTGTCTGGCGACGAATATGTAGGGCGGGCCAGCCGACTAAAGCATACAGGTCGCAGTGGTAGGTGGTATAAGGGGCTTTGGTGACAAAACAGATGGCACTGTGATAGACTTCATCCAGTATGCTGAGAAGAGTATTGGAAGCTATTTTGCAAATGGCTTCGCTGAAGTCGAGGATCGGTAGGATAGTCAGTTTTACTAGGGTATGTTTGGCGGCGTGAGTGAAGGAGGCTTTGTTTCGAAATAGGAAGCCGATTCTAGATTTAATTTTGGATTGGAGATGTTTAATATGAGTCTGGAAGGGAAGTTTACAGTCTTGCCAGACACCTAGGTATTTGCAGTTGTCCACATATTTTAAGTCAGAACCGTACAGAGTAGTGATGATAGTTGGGCGGGTGGGTTGTGGGAAGCGAATGGTTGAAAAGCATGCATTTGGTTTTACTAGTGTTTAAGAGCAGTTGGAGGCCAGGGAAGGAGTGTTGTATGGCATTAAAGCTCGTTTGGAGGTTAGTTAACACAGTGTCCAAAGAAGGGCCAGATGTATACAGAATGGTGTCGTCTGCATAGAGGTAGATCAGGGAATCACCCGCAGCAAGAGCGACATCGTTGATATATACAGAGAAAAGAGTCGGCCCGAGAATTGAACTCTGTGGTACCCCCATAGAGACTGCCAGAGGTCCAGACAACAGGCCCTCCGATTTGACACACTGAACTCTGTCTGCGAAGTAGTTGGTGAACCAGACATTTGAGAAACCAAGGCTGTTGAGTCTGCCGATAAGAATATGGTGATTGACAGAGTTGAAAGCCTTGGCCAGGTTGATGAAGACGGCTGCACAGTACTGTCTTTTATCGATGGCGGTTATGATATTGTTTAGTACCTTGAGCGTGGCTGAGGTGTACCCGTGACCAGCTCGGAATCTGGATTGCACAACAGAGAAGGTATGGTGGGATTCGAAATGGTCAGTGATCTGTTTATTAACTTAGCTTTCGAAAGACTTTAGAGAGGCAGGGCAGGATGGATATAGGTCTATAACAGTTTGGGTCCAGAGTGTCACCCCCTTTGAAGAGGGGGAGGACTGCGGCAGCTTTCCAATCTTTAGGGATCTCGGACGATACGAAAGAGAGGTTGAACAGACTCGTAATAGGGGTTGCAACAATGGCGGTGGATAATTTTAGAAAGAGAATGTCCAGATTGTCTAGCCCAGCTGATTTGTACAGGTCCAGGTTCTGCAGTTCTTTCAGAACATCTGCTATCTGGATTTGGGTGAAGGAGAAGCTGGGGAGGCTTGGGCAAGTAGCTCGTGGGGGTGCGGAGCTGTTGGCTGCGTTGGGGTAGCCAGGAGGAAAGCATGGCCAGCCGTAGAGAAATGCTTATTGAAATTTTAGATTATCGTGTATTTATCGGTGGTGACAGTGTTTCCGAGCCTCAGTGCAGTGGGCAGCTGGAAGGAGGTGCTCTTATTCTCCATGGATTTTAATTTGTGTGAAATTGAGGGCATCTAGCTTAGATTGTAGGACTGCCGGGGTGTTAAGCATTTCCCAGTTTAGGTCACCTAACAGAACGAACTCTGAAGATCGATGGAGGCAATCAATTCACACATGGTGTCCAGGGCACAGCTGGGAGCTGAGTCGGGTCTATAACTGTCGGCAACAGTGAGAGACTTATATCTGCAGAGATTCATTTTAAAATTAGAAGCTCAAGCTGTTTGGGCATAGCCCTGGAATGTATGACAGAACTTTGCAGGCTATCTCTGGAGTAGATTGCACCCCCCCCCCTTTGGCAGTTCTATCTTGACGGAAAATGTTGTAGCTGGGTATGGAAATCTCAGAATTCTTGGTGGCCTTCCTAAGCCAGGATTCAGACAAGGCAAGGACATCAGGGTTGGCGGAGTGTGCTAAAGCAGTGAATAAAACAAACTTAGGAAGGAGGCTTCTTATGTTATCATGCATGAAACTAACCACTTAACACACCCTGTAACTCTTCTGATGTCATCTCACACACCCAAATACCTCTCTGCAGCTGCCACCACAACCTCCATTTTCTTAGACTTCTGATCCATCCCTGCAGTACAATAGATAACCATGGCTATAAATGCTAAAACCACAATCTTGCTGAAATGATATCACTTTTTGGCCTATCGCTCTGTACTGGTATGTCTCTACTACTCTCACCACTCCTCCCCCTTTACCCATGTTCCTCTACTGTCTTCACTGCCTAGGCATGACAACTTCTCACTACTGTAACCCTGGGAACCTCAACCTGCCTCTCTCGCCCGGGACATGTCTGATCCCCAGCTCCATGGACACCCCTACAATTAACACATTCCACTACTTTCCCCAAAACTACACATGCCTTTCTGCACAATTCTCACACCTTGGACCCTCCCTCCTACACACTGCTGCCACATGTCCATAAGCTTGACACCTGTAACATGGTAATGTATTTGGCACATACGCTCATACAGGATACAGGATCACTTATAACTAACTTCACTTTGTCGGGTGGACTCAACTTCAAAACTCAGAAGAACTAGTCTCCCTACTCTCGCCACCCTGTCTGCGTCGCATCATATGACAAGCATCACATACACCGGGGAATCTTTCCCCTCAGCTGGTCAACTTTTATATTTACTGCTACCCCAGTTATCACTCCTTCCATTGGTGCCCTTTTCTTGAGAATGAAACAATTCACTTTTATTTCCCCCATTTGTTTTCTTCAAGAGCATTCTCCCTCTTTCCAACGAAAACACAAACAATTATCACTAGTCCACTTCTGGTTACCCTCACCGATTCCACATGACCCAACTCTTTTTTCACCCACTGTGAAATCACAAATTGATCAGCCAAAAACCTTTTCCCAGAAACTTCACTCCTACTGTCACAGACTCTTCTTCATGCTGATCCTCGGTGCAAGACTCTGTCTCCGATAACTTCACCTACCACCTCTGATACTTCACTCTCGTTCACTTCCATTTCTCCTCCTGTCTTCAACTCACTCTGACTTTCTACCATTCTTTAACAAACCATCTCCCTTTTTTCCCACAATTTTCATCCGACTCAAGCTCACCCTCTTCCTCACCTCTCTCTCTTAGACCTTTTCTTCCTCTCTTGTTCCCTCCATTACTCCTCCTCTTCTTATGATAATACTGCTGCCCCACTTCTGACACCCATCTTGTTCTTGCTTTCTCTAGGGACTCCATTTCCCTTGCCCTGTTCCCTCAGAGCGTTTTGGCCTTTGATTTCCATAGGGGCGCACGGTTTTTCACAGGGCCTCCTATGTGTTCATGTGTCTGCTCGTTCACAGTTGTTTTAATGGCTGTAATGGTAAAGACCACAGCCAAGCTTGTGAGTTTCAAGTCTGCATTGGGAAGCTTACAATTCATCCTACAATTTCTACCGATCTGCGTGCCAGTTATGATGACTTTTATATGCACATTTTCTTGGAACAGTTTCATTTCAATAATAACTTTTCAAAATCATTTTAATGTTGTTAATCATACAAATATGAAGTAAAATGATACAATCTGAAAGCTCTATTTCCAGCCATATGAACACATTGATACACTGATTCATTGGCGGCTCAGGAAATTAGAGCATATAACTCAGATGCAGCAGTAGGTCCATAGTCAACTAAGTGAAATACACAGGCCTAAAGCCGAAAAATATAAACAACAGACGATATCCTGATAAATTCTGTTTTTTTCAATCACATTCATCTATCAACTCCACCTGTCTACCTCCCTTTCTATATGAACTTCCAACATTGTATCAAGTAGCCTATTCCAGGGCCTCAGAGTTTCCGGACAGAAAGCAGTATTTTTTATGACGAGAAAAGGCCGTGACATGACCACTTGATATACGGGATCATCAAATCATGATATTCTGCTCTTTCACATGGCTTGGTGATTCTCGAAGCCGGGAGTGTTGGAAAGATTTTTCAAATACTAAGGAACTATTTTCATGGATGTTTCAAAAACAGAGTTTCTTGACTTGTGTGAGGCAAAGAAATATTGAGTGATGTACGTGGTGAGTTAAGACAATCAGAAATCAGACATTGCCAAATGGGCACTTTCCTTTATATGCAATGCATTCTGGAGAGGGACTCACCATGTATTCGCCACACGCTCCTCCCCTTCTTCTTTATGCAACATTGTAAATTATACCCGACACATTATCTTCACACGCTTTTCACTGACGGCCGCAACTCAATCACCGAGACCTATTGCCACACACACTACCCAAACGGTGGGCTTCCCAAACACACTGGTGATTGGAAACAAACTACAGAAAGAAAAAACATTTAAAGAGGCTAGTTATCCTCTGTGGCTAAGTCATGCTCCCTGGTGAAGTATTTTGAATGAGTTCAATTAGACATGTATAATAATAATAATTTTGGCAAAACAATATACTTTAGGCCAGTACAGAGTCCTAACTGTGCACCCAACAACTTTGCTTTGCAATTCACAAGAGGCTGAAAGCAAATCAAATCAAAAATCTAATTTATTTATATAGCCCTTCGTACATCAGCTGATATCTCAAAGTGCTGTACAGAATCCCAGCCTAAAACCCCCAAACAGCAAGCAATGCCGGTGTAGAAGCACGGTGGCTAGGAAAAACTTCCTAGAAAGGCCAGAACCTAGGAAGAAACCCTAGAGAGGAACCAGGCTATGTGGGGTGGCCAGTCCTCTTCTTGCTGTGCCGGGTGGAGATTATAACAGAACATGGCCAAGATGTTCAAATGTTCATAAATGACCAGCATGGTCAAATAATAATAATCACAGGCAGAACAGTTGAAACTGGAGCCGCAGCACGGCCAGGTGGACTGGGGACAGCAAGGAGTCTTCATGTCAGGTAGTCCTGAGGCATGGTCCGAAAGCAGAGACCTGTATATAATGATGAGATGCTAATGTCTCCGCCCTAACAATGGAAGTCTTTATCCTAAAGGCGGGGAGGCAGGCGACGGGGTTAGGTCTGCGTATTATTCCCATAGAAACGCATTGGGTTTATTCTGGGCAGAATTTAGCGAGAGTGAGCCATCTCACTTCACGTCTTCCTCACTGCTGAAACTATGTCACAGGAGAATGCACCCGAGTGAGCGAAACAACGCCCCTCTGTATGTAGTATGACATGCCATACTCTTCTGGTCCAGACAGCATCAGATACATGACATATAGAGGGGAGCTGTTTCCCTCGCTCGGATGCTTTCTCTACACATACTGAGACAGGGGAGCTGTTTTGCTCGCTCGGTTTCTGATCGAGCGCGCCTGAGCGAGCGTGTCTGAGATTGATGCATCTTTCTGTGCATGTCTCTGCAAAATAAATGATAAATATTTCAATATTTTATTTGGATGGGCAAGGAGGTACATTTACTTTTGATACTTAAGGATTTTACTTCGTTGCATTCACTTTTACTTGAGTCATTTTCTATTAAGATATCTTTATTTTTACTCAAGTATGAAAATTGGGTACTTTTTCCACCACTGAAGGTTGTGCACTACAAAGCCAGAGATAGATAGAAATAGACTCAAGTAAAAGTGAATGTCACGCAGTAAAATCCTTAAGTATCAAAAGTAAATGTAATTGCTAAAATATACTTAAGTATCAAAAGTAAAAGTATAAATCTTTTCAAATTCCTTATATTAAGCAAACCAAATTTGCAGATAGCCACAAGCGCACTCCAACACTCAGACATCAGTTACAAACGAAGCATCTGGTTAGTCCGCCAGATCAGAGGCTGTAGGGATAACCAGGGATCTGGATAAATGTGTGAATGAGATGATTTTCCTGTCCTGCTAAGCATTCAAAATGTATAGAGTACTTTTGGATGTCAGGGAAAATATATGGAGTAAAAAGTACATATTTTCATTAGGAATGTAGTGGAGTAAAAGTTGTCAAAAATATAAATTGTAAAGTAAAGTACTGATGCCCAAAGAAACTACTTAAGTAGTACTTTCAAGTACTTTCCACCACTTCTACTTTTGATCAGGGCACATTGACTTCTGGTCTAAATAAGCTTACTATATAGGGAATAGGGTGCTATTCGGGATGTATAACTTGCTCTCTTTACAAGACAGATATTCTATGCAACCAAGACGACACTAAATAATTCAAGAGCAAGAGTGTTATCTGACATTTAGTGCAGAGTTTTCACACAATCACACGCTTGCACTTGGAGTCGCTCTATGTCAGACAGGGTTGGAGGTTGGAGTGGGACTCTATGTCAGACAGGGTTGGAGGTTGGAGTGGGTCTCTATATCAGACAGGGTTGGAGGTTGGAGTTGGTCTCTATGTCAGAAAGGGTTGGAGGTTGGAGTGGGTCTCTATATCAGACAGGGTTGGAGGTTGGAGTTGGTCTCTATGTCAGAAAGGGTTGGAGGTTGGAGTGGGTCTCTATGTCAGACAGGGTTGGAGGTTGGAGTGGGTCTCTATGTCAGACAGGGTTGGAGGTTGGAGTAAGTCTCTATGTCAGACAGGGTTGGAGGTTGGAGTTGGTCTCTATGTCAGACAGGGTTGGAAGTTGGAGCAGCTCAACGTCAGACAGGGTTGGAGGTTGGAGTGGCTCAACGTCAGACAGGGTTGGAGGTTGGAGTGGCTCAACGTCAGACAGGGTTGGAAGTTGGAGTGGCTCAACGTCAGACGAGGTTGGAGTTGGTCTCTATGTCAGACAGTGTTGGAGGTTGGAGTTGGTCTCTATGTCAGACAGTGTTGGAGGTTGGAGTGGGTCTCTATGTCAGACAGGGTAGGAAGTTGGAGTTGGTCTCTATGTCAGACAGGGTTGGAAGTTGGAGATGGTCTCGAGTCAGACAGTGTTGGAAGTTGGAGATGGTCTCGAGTCAGACAGTGTTGGAAGTTGAAGTGGCTCAACGTCAGACAGGGTTGGAGGTTGGAGTTGGTCTCTATGTCAGACAGTGTTGGAGGTTGGTGTTGGTCTCTATTTCAGACAGGGTTGGAGGTTGGAGTGGCTCAACGTAAGACAGGGTTGGAGGTTGGAGTTGGTCTCTATGTCTGACAGTGTTGGAGGTTGGTGTTGGTCTCTATTTCAGACAGGGTTGAAGGTTGGAGTGGGTCTCTATGTCAGACAGGGTTGGAGCTTGGAGTGGGTCTCTATGTCAGACAGGGTTGGAGGTTGGAGTGGGTCTCTATGTCAGACAGGGTTGGAGGTTGGAATGGCTCAACGTCAGACAGGGTTGGTTTTGGAGCTTGTCTCTATGTCAGACAGGGTTGGAGGGTTGGAGCTTGTCTCTATGTCAGACAGGGTTGGAGGTTGGAGCTTGTCTCTATGTCAGACAGGGATGAAGGTTGGAGTGGGTCTCTATGTCAGACAGGGTTGGAGGTTGGAGTTGGTCTCTATGTCAGACAGGGTTGGAGGTTGGAGTGAGGAGATGAAATAGAGAGAATGTTTTTCACGGTGGGTGATCTACGTTTAGCAGAGAGAGAGACAGAGCGAGGTGGGATTTACAGCTGCCAATTACTGTGGTCCACAGTGAGGTCATGCGTACCTGCCTGTTTCTACCCAACTCTGCCCAGATCACCCCAGGGGTTTAGACTGTGTGTGTGTGTGTGTGTCTGTGTGTGTGTGTGTGTGCTTGTCTGCGTGCGTGCGTGTGTGTGTGTGTGTGTGTGTGTGCTTGTCTGCGTGCGTGCGTGTGTGTGTGTGTGTGTGTGTCTGTGTGTGTGTGTGTGTGCTTGTCTGCGTGCGTGCGTGTGTGTGTGTGTGTGTGTGTGTGCGTGCGTGTGTGTGTGTCCGGCTCAACCCATCGGCTTCAGTCTACAGCTGAACCTGTCAAGACGGGGGAAAGGTTCAACAAGCAATGAAGACATGTCTGTAGCAGATTGCAATGTGCTGATGGGGAACTCAACTCCTCCCTGGACATATTGACTAGGTCATGATGCTCTTACATAAAGACTTTCAGTAAGCCGTGTGGGAGTTGGGAAGTTTGTGTTGGGTTAGAGAGAACTTTACTGGTTCCTACAGATAAAATGATGTAAAGGACTAACTGGATGTTCTGATGCAGTTGGACCATTTTTGCCTCCAGTCCAAGGTGTAGGTTAATAAAGCTGGTTTATCATGAACCGACAGCAGCAGTCTCTTTGATTGATAGGTGCATTCAATTCTGAGCAATCAACCAGTGGTCCTCATCAGCTGGCCGCTAGCAAGCTTGGAACACAGCGTGATGGGAACAAAAATACTCCTGTATCTGGTTATACTGACTGGAGGGGGTGTGTGTGTATATATGTGTGTATATGTGTGTGTGCTTGTCTGCGTGTGCGGGTGTTTATATGTGTGTGTGCTTGTCTGCGTGCGTGTGTGTATATGTGTGTGTATGTGTGTGTACAGTGGGGCCAAAAAGTATTTAGCCAGCCACCAATTGTGCAAGTTCTCCCACTTAAAAAGATGAGAGAGTTCTGTAATATTCATCATAGGTGCACTTCAACTATGACAGACAAAATGAGAAAAAAAATCCATAAAATCACATTGTAGGATTTTTTATGAATTTATTTGCAAATTATGGTGGAAAATAAGTATTTGGTCACTTACAAACAAGCATGATTTCTGGCTCTCACAGACCTGTAACTTCTTCTTTAAGAGGCTCCTCTGTCCTCCACTCGCTACCTGTATTAATGGCACCTGTTTGAACTTGTTATCAGTATAAAGACACCTGTCCACAACCTCAAACAGTCACACTCCAAACTCCACTATGGCCAAGACCAAAGAGCTGTCAAAGGACACCAGAAATAAAATTGTAGACCTGCACCAGGCTGGGAAGACTGAATCTGCAATAGGTAAGCAGCTTGGTTTGAAGAAATCAACTGTGGGAGCAATTATTAGGAAATGGAAGACATACAAGACCACTGATAATCTCCCTCAATCTGGGGCTCCACGCAAGATCTCACCCCGTGGGGTCAAAATTATCACAAGAACGGTGAGCAAAAATCCCAGAACCACACGGGGGGACCTAGTGAATGACCTGCAGAGAGCTGGGACCAAAGTAACAAAGCCTACCATCAGTAACACACTACGCCGCCAGGGACTCAAATCCTGCAGTGCCAGACGTACCCCCCTGCTTAAACCAGTACATGTCCAGGCCCGTCTGAAGTTTGCTAGAGAGCATTTGGATGATCCAGAAGAAAATTTAGAGAATGACATATGGTCAGATGAAACTAAAATTACATTTTTGGGAAAAAATTCTACTCGTCGTGTTTGGAGGACAAAGAATGCTGAGTTGCATCCAAAGAACACCATACCTACTGTGAAGCATGGGGGTGGAAACATCATGCTTTGGGGCTGTTTTTCTGCAAAGGGACCAGAACGAATGATCCATGTAAAGGAAAGAACGAATGGGCAATGTCTCGTGAGATTTTGAGTGAAAACCTCCTTCCATCAGCAAGGGCATTGAAGATGAAACGATGCTGGGTCTTTCAGCATGACAATGATCCCAAACACACCGCCCGGGCAACGAAGGAGTGGCTTCGTAAGAAGCATTTCAAGGTCCTGGAGTGGCCTTGCCAGTCTCCAGATGTCAACCCCATAGAAAATCTTTGGAGGGAGTTGAAAGTCCGTGTTGCCCAGCAACAGCCCCAAAACATCACTGCTCTAGAGGAGATCTGCATGGAGGAATGGGCAAAAATACCAGCAACAGTGTGTGAAAACCTTGTGAAGACTTACAGAAAACGTTTGACCTCTGTCATTGCCAATAAAGGGTATATAACAAAGTATTGAGATAAACTTTTGTTATTGACCAAATACTTATTTTCCACCATAATTTGCAAATCAATTCATTAAAAATCCTATAATGTGATTTTCTGGATTTTTTTCCTTCTCATTTTGTCTGTCATAGTTGAAGTGTACCTATGATGAAAATTACAAGCCTCTCTCATCTTTATAAGTGGGAGAACTTGCACAATTGGTGGCTGACTAAATACATTTTTACCCCACTGTATATGTGTGTGTGCTTGCCTGCATGCGTGTGTCAATGTGTGTGTGCTTGTCTGCGTGTGTGGGTGTGTATATGTGTGTGTGCTTGCCTGCATCTGTGTGTGTGCTTGTCTGCGTGCGTGCTTGCGTGTTTGTGTGCGTGTGTGTGTGTGTGTGTGTGTGTGTGTGTGTGTGTGTGTGTGAGTGTGTGTGTGTGTGTGTGCGTGTGTGTGTGTGTGTGTGTCCGGCTCAACCCATCGGCTTCAGTCTACAGCTCAACCTGTCAAGACGGGGGAAAGGTTCAACAAGCAATGAAGACATGTCTGTAGCAGATTGCAATGTGCTGATGGGGAACTCAACTCCTCCCTGGACATATTGACAAGGTCATGATGCTCTTACATAAAGACTTTCAGTAAGCCGTGTGGGAGTTGGGAAGTTTGTGTTGGGTTAGAAAGAACTTTACTGGTTCCTACAGATAAAATGATGTAAAGGACTAACTGGATGTTCTGATGCAGTTGGACCATTTTTGCCTCCAGTCCAAGGTGTAGGTTAATAAAGCTGGTTTATCATGAACCAACAGCAGCAGTCTCTTTGATTGATAGGTGCATTCAATTCTGAGCAATCAACCAGTGTTCCTCATCAGCTGGCCGCTAGCAAGCTTGGAACACAGTGTGGTGGGAACAAAAATACTCCTGTATCTGGTTATACTGACTGGAGGGGGTGTGTGTGTATATATGTGTGTATATGTGTGTGTGCTTGTCTGCGTGTGCGGGTGTTTATATGTGTGTGTGCTTGTCTGCGTGCGTGTGTGTATATGTGTGTGTATGTGTGTGTACAGTGGGGCCAAAAAGTATTTAGCCAGCCACCAATTGTGCAAGTTCTCCCACTTAAAAAGATGAGAGAGTTCTGTAATATTCATCATAGGTGCACTTCAACTATGACAGACAAAATGAGAAAAAAAAATCCAGAAAATCACATTGTAGGATTTTTTATGAATTTATTTGCAAATTATGGTGGAAAATAAGTATTTCGTCACTTACAAACAAGCAAGATTTCTGGCTCTCACAGACCTGTAACGTCTTCTTTAAGAGGCTCCTCTGTTCTCCACTCGTTACCTGTATTAATGGCACCTGTTTGAACTTGTTATCAGTATAAAGACACCTGTCCACAACCTCAAACAGTCACACTCCAAACTCCACTATGGCCAAGACCAAAGAGCTGTCAAAGGACACCAGAAATAAAATTGTAGACCTGCACCAGGCTGGGAAGACTGAATCTGCAATAGGTAAGCAGCTTGGTTTGAAGAAATCAACTGTGGGAGCAATTATTAGGAAATGGAAGACATACAAGACCACTGATAATCTCCCTCAATCTGGGGCTCCACGCAAGATCTCACCCCGTGGGGTCAAAATTATCACAAGAACGGTGAGCAAAAATCCCAGAACCACATGGGGGGACCTAGTGAATGACCTGCAGAGAGCTGGGACCAAAGTAACAAAGCCTACCATCAGTAACACACTACGCCGCCAGGGACTCAAATCCTGCAGTGCCAGACGTACCCCCTGCTTAAACCAGTACATGTCCAGGCCCGTCTGAAGTTTGCTAGAGAGCATTTGGATGATCCAGAAGAAAATTTAGAGAATGACATATGGTCAGATGAAACTAAAATTACATTTTTGGGAAAAAATTCTACTCGTCGTGTTTGGAGGACAAAGAATGCTGAGTTGCATCCAAAGAACACCATACCTACTGTGAAGCATGGGGGTGGAAACATCATGCTTTGGGGCTGTTTTTCTGCAAAGGGACCAGAACGACTGATCCATGTAAAGGAAAGAACGAATGGGCAATGTCTCGTGAGATTTTGAGTGAAAACCTCCTTCCATCAGCAAGGGCATTGAAGATGAAACGATGCTGGGTCTTTCAGCATGACAATGATCCCAAACACACCGCCCGGGCAACGAAGGAGTGGCTTCGTAAGAAGCATTTCAAGGTCCTGGAGTGGCCTTGCCAGTCTCCAGATGTCAACCCCATAGAAAATCTTTGGAGGGAGTTGAAAGTCCGTGTTGCCCAGCAACAGCCCCAAAACATCACTGCTCTAGAGGAGATCTGCATGGAGGAATGGGCAAAAATACCAGCAACAGTGTGTGAAAACCTTGTGAAGACAAACAGAAAACGTTTGACCTCTGTCATTGCCAATAAAGGGTATATAACAAAGTATTGAGATAAACTTTTGTTATTGACCAAATACTTATTTTCCACCATAATTTGCAAATCAATTCATTAAAAATCCTATAATGTGATTTTCTGGATTTTTTTCCTTCTCATTTTGTCTGTCATAGTTGAAGTGTACCTATGATGAAAATTACAAGCCTCTCTCATCTTTATAAGTGGGAGAACTTGCACAATTGGTGGCTGACTAAATACATTTTTACCCCACTGTATATGTGTGTGTGCTTGCCTGCATGCGTGTGTATATGTGTGTGTGCTTGTCTGCGTGTGTGGGTGTGTATATGTGTGTGTGCTTGCCTGCATGCGTGTGTGTGCTTGTCTGCGTGCGTGCGTGTGTGTTTGTGTTTGTGTGCGTGTGCGTGTGTGTGTGTGTGCTTGCGTGTTTGTGTGTGAGTGTGTGTGTGTGTGTGTGCGTGTGTGTGTGCTTGTCTGCGTGCGTGTGTGCTTGCGTGTTTGTGTGCGTGTGTGTGTGTGTGTGTGTGTGTGTGTGTGTGAGTGTGTGTGTGTGTGTGTGTGTGTGTGTGTGTGTCCGGCTCAACCCATCGGCTTCAGTCTACAGCTGAACCTGTCAAGACGGGGGAAAGGTTCAACAAGCAATGAAGACATGTCTGTAGCAGATTGCAATGTGCTGATGGGGAACTCAACTCCTCCCTGGACATATTGACTAGGTCATGATGCTCTTACATAAAGACTTTCAGTAAGCCGTGTGGGAGTTGGGAAGTTTGTGTTGGGTTAGAAAGAACTTTACTGGTTCCTACAGATAAAATGATGTAAAGGACTAACTGGATGTTCTGATGCAGTTGGACCATTTTTGCCTCCAGTCCAAGGTGTAGGTTAATAAAGCTGGTTTATCATGAACCGACAGCAGCGGTCTCTTTGATTGATAGGTGCATTCAATTCTGAGCAATCAACCAGTGGTCCTCATCAGCCGGCAGCTAGCAAGCTTGGAACACAGCGTGATGGGAACAAAAATACTCCTGTATCTGTTTATACTGACTGGAGGGGGTGTGGCCTTGTATATTCCCACAGTAACATACTGGTTACAGAGGGGGTGGGGCCTTGTATAGTCCCACAGTAACATGCTGGTTACAGAGGGGGTGGGGCCTTGTATAGTCCCACAGTAACATGCTGGTTACAGAGGGGGGGGAGCCTTGTATAGTCCCACAGTAACATGCTGGTTACAGAGGGGGGCCTTGTATAGTCCCACAGTAACATGCTGGTTACAGAGGGGGAGCCTTGTATAGTCCCACAGTAACATGCTGGTTACAGAGGGGGGCCTTGTATAGTCCCACAGTAACATGCTGGTTATAGAGGGGGTGGGGCCTTGTATAGTCCCACAGTAACATGCTGGTTATAGAGGGGGTGGGGCCTTGTATAGTCCCACAGTAACATGCTGGTTACAGAGGGGGAGCCTTGTATAGTCCCACAGTAACATGCTGGTTACAGAGGGGGGGGCCTTGTATAGTCCCACAGTAACATGCTGGTTATAGAGGGGGTGGGGCCTTGTATAGTCCCACAGTAACATGCTGGTTACAGAGGGGGTGGGGCCTTGTATAGCCCCACAGTAACATGCTGGTTACAGAGGGGGTGGGGCCTTGTATAGTCCCACAGTAACATGCTGGTTACAGAGGGGGGGGAGCCTTGTATAGTCCCACAGTAACATGCTGGTTACAGAGGGGGTGGGGCCTTGTATAGTCCCACAGTAACATACTGGTTACAGAGGGGGTGGGGCCTTGTATAGTCCCACAGTAACATGCTGGTTACAGAGGGGGTGGGGCCTTGTATAGTCCCACAGTAACATGCTGGTTACAGAGGGGGTGGGGCCTTGTATAGTCCCACAGCAACATGCTGGTTACAGAGGGGGTGGGGCCTTGTATAGTCCCACAGTAACATGCTGGTTATAGAGGGGGTGGGCCTTGTACAGTCCCACAGTAACATGCTGGTTATAGAGGGGGGGCCTTGTATAGTCCCACAGTAACATGCTGGTTATAGAGGGGGGAGCCTTGTATAGTCCCACAGTAACATGCTGGTTACAGAGGGGGTGGGGCC
Organism: Oncorhynchus masou masou; assembly: GCF_036934945.1. NCBI lineage: Eukaryota > Metazoa > Chordata > Actinopteri > Salmoniformes > Salmonidae > Oncorhynchus > Oncorhynchus masou. The sequence goes on from NC_088243.1 coordinate 82,194,238, forward strand.
TTGTATAGTCCCACAGTAACATGCTGGTTACAGAGGGGGTGGGGCCTTGTATAGTCCCACAGTAACATGCTGGTTACAGAGGGGGTGGGGCCTTGTATAGCCCCACAGTAACATGCTGGTTACAGAGGGGTGGGGCCTTGTATAGTCCCACAGTAACATGCTGGTTACAGAGGGGGTGGGGCCTTGTATAGTCCCACAGTAACATGCTGGTTACAGAGGGGGTGGGGCCTTGTATAGTCCCACAGCAACATGCTGGTTACAGAGGGGGTGGGGCCTTGTATAGTCCCACAGTAACATGCTGGTTATAGAGGGGGTGGGGCCTTGTATAGTCCCACAGTAACATGCTGGTTACAGAGGGGGTGGGGCCTTGTATAGTCCCACAGTAACATGCTGGTTATAGAGGGGGTGGGGCCTTGTACAGTCCCACAGTAACATGCTGGTTATAGAGGGGGGGGCCTTGTATAGTCCCACAGTAACATGCTGGTTATAGAGGGGGGAGCCTTGTATAGTCCCACAGTAACATGCTGGTTACAGAGGGGGTGGGGCCTTGTATAGTCCCACAGTAACATGCTGGTTACAGAGGGGGTGGGGCCTTGTATAGTCCCACAGTAACATGCTGGTTACAGAGGGGGTGGGGCCTTGTACAGCCCCACAGTAACATGCTGGTTACAGAGGGGGTGGGGCCTTGTATAGTCCCACAGTAACATGCTGGTTATAGAGGGGGTGGGGCCTTGTATAGTCCCACAGTAACATGCTGGTTACAGAGGGGGTGGGGCCTTGTATAGCCCCACAGTAACATGCTGGTTATAGAGGGGGTGGCCTTGTATAGTCCCACAGTAACATGCTGGTTACAGAGGGGGTGGGGCCTTGTATAGTCCCACAGTTACATGCTGGTTACAGAGGGGGTGGGGCCTTGTATAGTCCCACAGTAACATGCTGGTTATAGAGGGGGGCCTTGTATAGTCCCACAGTAACATGCTGGTTATAGAGGGGGTGGGGCCTTGTATAGTCCCACAGTAACATGCTGGTTACAGAGGGGGTGGGGCCTTGTATAGTCCCACAGTAACATGCTGGTTACAGAGGGGGTGGGGACTTGTATAGTCCCACAGTAACATGCTGGTTACAGAGGGGGTGGGGCCTTGTATAGCCCCACAGTAACATGCTGGTTACAGAGGGGGTGGGGCCTTGTATAGTCCCACAGTAACATGCTGGTTACAGAGGGGGTGGGGCCTTGTATAGTCCCACAGTAACATGCTGGTTACAGAGGGGTGGGGCCTTGTATAGTCCCACAGTAACATGCTGGTTACAGAGGGGGGGGGCCTTGTATAGCCCCACAGTAACATGCTGGTTATAGAGGGGTGGGGCCTTGTATAGCCCCACAGTAACATGCTGGTTACAGAGGGGGTGGGGCCTTGTATAGTCCCACAGTAACATGCTGGTTACAGAGGGGGTGGGGCCTTGTATAGTCCCACAGTAACATGCTGGTTACAGAGGGGGTGGGGCCTTGTATAGCCCCACATTAACATGCTGGTTGTAGAGGGGGTGGGGCCTTGTATAGTCCCACAGTAACATGCTGGTTACAGAGGGGGTGGGGCCTTGTATAGTCCCACAGTAACATGCTGGTTACAGAGGGGGGGCCTTGTATATTCCCACAGTAACATGCTGGTTACAGAGGGGGGCTTGTATATTCCCACAGTAACATGCTGGTTACAGAGGGGGTGGGGCCTTGTATAGTCCCACAGTAACATGCTGGTTACAGAGGGGGTGGGGCCTTGTATAGTCCCACAGTAACATGCTGGTTATAGAGGGGGTGGGGCCTTGTATAGTCCCACAGTAACATGCTGGTTACAGAGGGGGTGGGGCCTTGTATAGTCCCACAGTAACATGCTGGTTACAGAGGGGGTGGGGCCTTGTATAGTCCCACAGTAACATGCTGGTTACAGAGGGGGTGGGGCCTTGTATAGTCCCACAGTAACATGCTGGTTACAGAGGGGGTGGGGCCTTGTATAGTCCCACAGTAATATGCTGGTTATAGAGGGGGTGGGGCCTTGTATAGCCCCACAGTAACATGCTGGTTATAGAGGGGGGGGGGCCTTGTATAGTCCCACAGTAACATGCTGGTTACAGAGGGGGTGGGGCCTTGTATAGTCCCACAGTAACATGCTGGTTACAGAGGGGGTGGGGCCTTGTATAGTCCCACAGTAACATGCTGGTTACAGAGGGGGTGGGGCCTTGTATAGTCCCACAGTAACATGCTGGTTACAGAGGGGGTGGGGCCTTGTATAGCCCCACAGTAACATGCTGGTTATAGAGGGGGTGGGGCCTTGTATAGTCCCAAAGTAACATGCTGGTTACAGAGGGGGTGGGGCCTTGTATAGTCCCACAGTAACATGCTGGTTACAGAGGGGGTGGGGCCTTGTATAGTCCCACAGTAACATGCTGGTTACAGAGGGGGTGGGGCCTTGTATAGTCCCACAGTAACATGCTGGTTACAGAGGGGGTGGGTCCTTGTATAGTCCCACAGTAACATGCTGGTTATAGAGGGGGTGGGGCCTTGTATATGCCCACAGTAACATGCTGGTTACAGAGGGGGTGGGGCCTTGTATAGCCCCACAGTAACATGCTGGTTACAGAGGGGGTGGGGCCTTGTATATGCCCACAGTAACATGCTGGTTACAGAGGGGGTGGGGCCTTGTATAGTCCCACAGTAACATGCTGGTTACAGAGGGGGTGGGGCCTTGTATAGTCCCACAGTAACATGCTGGTTACAGAGGGGGTGGGGCCTTGTATAGTCCCACAGTAACATGCTGGTTACAGAGGGGTGGGGCCTTGTATAGTCCCACAGTAACATGCTGGTTACAGAGGGGGTGGGGCCTTGTATAGTCCCACAGTAACATGCTGGTTACAGAGGGGGTGGGTCCTTGTATAGTCCCACAGTAACATGCTGGTTACAGAGGGGGTGGGGCCTTGTATAGCCCCACAGTAACATGCTGGTTACAGAGGGGGTGGGGCCTTGTATAGTCCCAGAGTAACATGCTGGTTACAGAGGGGGTGGGGCCTTGTATAGTCCCACAGTAACATGCTGGTTACAGAGGGGGTGGGGCCTTGTATAGTCCCACAGTAACATGCTGGTTACAGAGGGGGTGGGGCCTTGTATAGCCCCACAGTAACATGCTGGTTATAGAGGGGGTGGGGCCTTGTATAGTCCCAAAGTAACATGCTGGTTACAGAGGGGGTGGGGCCTTGTATAGTCCCACAGTAACATGCTGGTTACAGAGGGGGTGGGGCCTTGTATAGTCCCACAGTAACATGCTGGTTACAGAGGGGGTGGGGCCTTGTATAGTCCCACAGTAACATGCTGGTTACAGAGGGGGTGGGTCCTTGTATAGTCCCACAGTAACATGCTGGTTATAGAGGGGTGGGGCCTTGTATATGCCCACAGTAACATGCTGGTTACAGAGGGGGTGGGGCCTTGTATAGCCCCACAGTAACATGCTGGTTACAGAGGGGGTGGGGCCTTGTATATGCCCACAGTAACATGCTGGTTACAGAGGGGGTGGGACCTTGTATAGTCCCACAGTAACATGCTGGTTACAGAGGGGGTGGGGCCTTGTATAGTCCCACAGTAACATGCTGGTTACAGAGGGGGTGGGGCCTTGTATAGTCCCACAGTAACATGCTGGTTACAGAGGGGGTGGGGCCTTGTATAGTCCCACAGTAACATGCTGGTTACAGAGGGGGTGGGGCCTTGTATAGTCCCACAGTAACATGCTGGTTACAGAGGGGGTGGGTCCTTGTATAGTCCCACAGTAACATGCTGGTTACAGAGGGGGTGGGGCCTTGTATAGCCCCACAGTAACATGCTGGTTACAGAGGGGGTGGGGCCTTGTATAGCCCCACAGTAACATGCTGGTTACAGAGGGGGGGCCTTGTATAGTCCCACAGTAACATGCTGGTTACAGAGGGGGCGGGGCCTTGTATAGTCCCACTGTAACATGCTGGTTACAGAGGGGGTGGGGCCTTGTATAGTCCCACAGTAACATGCTGGTTACAGAGGGGGTGGGGCCTTGTATAGCCCCACAGTAACATGCTGGTTATAGAGGGGGTGGGGCCTTGTATAGTCCCACAGTAACATGCTGGTTACAGAGGGGGTGGGGCCTTGTATAGTCCCACAGTAACATGCTGGTTACAGAGGGGGTGGGGCCTTGTATAGTCCCACAGTAACATGCTGGTTACAGAGGGGGTGGGTCCTTGTATAGTCCCACAGTAACATGCTGGTTACAGAGGGGGTGGGGCCTTGTATATGCCCACAGTAACATGCTGGTTACAGAGGGGGTGGGGCCTTGTATAGCCCCACAGTAACATGCTGGTTACAGAGGGGGTGGGGCCTTGTATATGCCCACAGTAACATGCTGGTTACAGAGGGGGTGGGGCCTTGTATAGTCCCACAGTAACATGCTGGTTACAGAGGGGGTGGGGCCTTGTATAGTCCCACAGTAACATGCTGGTTACAGAGGGGTGGGGCCTTGTATAGTCCCACAGTAACATGCTGGTTACAGAGGGGTGGGGCCTTGTATAGTCCCACAGTAACATGCTGGTTACAGAGGGGGTGGGGCCTTGTATAGTCCCACAGTAACATGCTGGTTACAGAGGGGGTGGGTCCTTGTATAGTCCCACAGTAACATGCTGGTTACAGAGGAAGTGGGGCCTTGTATAGCCCCACAGTAACATGCTGGTTACAGAGGGGGTGGGGCCTTGTATAGCCCCATAGTAACATGCTGGTTACAGAGGGGGGGGCCTTGTATAGTCCCACAGTAACATGCTGGTTACAGAGGGGGTGGGGCCTTGTATAGTCCCACTGTAACATGCTGGTTACAGAGGGGTGGGGCCTTGTATAGTCCCACAGTAACATGCTGGTTACAGAGGGGGTGGGGCCTTGTATAGCCCCACAGTAACATGCTGGTTATAGAGGGGGTGGGGCCTTGTATAGTCCCACAGTAACATGCTGGTTACAGAGGGGGTGGGGCCTTGTATAGTCCCACAGTAACATGCTGGTTACAGAGGGGGTGGGGCCTTGTATAGTCCCACAGCAACATGCTGGTTACAGAGGGGGTGGGGCCTTGTATAGTCCCACAGTAACATGCTGGTTACAGAGGGGGTGGGGCCTTGTATAGTCCCACAGTAGCATGCTGGTTATAGAGGGGGGGGCCTTGTATAGTCCCACAGTAACATACTGGTTATAGAGGGGGGGCCTTGTATAGTCCCACAGTAACATGCTGGTTACAGAGGGGGTGGGGCCTTGTATAGTCCCACAGTAACATGCTGGTTACAGAGGGGTGGGGCCTTGTATAGTCCCACAGTAACATGCTGGTTACAGAGGGGGTGGGGCCTTGTATAGCCCCACAGTAACATGCTGGTTACAGAGGGGGTGGGGCCTTGTATAGTCCCACAGTAACATGCTGGTTACAGAGGGGGTGGGGCCTTGTATAGTCCCACAGTAACATGCTGGTTACAGAGGGGGTGGGGCCTTGTATAGTCCCACAGTAACATGCTGGTTACAGAGGGGGTGGGGCCTTGTATAGCCCCACAGTAACATGCTGGTTATAGAGGGGTGGGGCCTTGTATATTCCCACAGTAACATGCTGGTTACAGAGGGGGTGGGGCCTTGTATAGTCCCACAGTAACATGCTGGTTACAGAGGGGGTGGGGCCTTGTATAGTCCCACAGTAACATGCTGGTTACAGAGGGGGTGGGGCCTTGTATAGCCCCACAGTAACATGCTGGTTACAGAGGGGGTGGGGCCTTGTATAGTCCCACAGTAACATGCTGGTTACAGAGGGGGGGGCCTTGTATAGTCCCACAGTAACATGCTGGTTACAGAGGGGGTGGGGCCTTGTATAGCCCCACAGTAACATGCTGGTTACAGAGGGGGTGGGGCCTTGTATAGCCCCACAGTAACATGCTGGTTACAGAGGGGGTGGGGCCTTGTATAGTCCCACAGTAACATGCTGGTTATAGAGGGGGGCCTTGTATAGTCCCACAGTAACATGCTGGTTACAGAGGGGGTGGGGCCCTGTATAGTCCCACAGTAACATGCTGGTTACAGAGGGGGTGGGGCCTTGTATAGTCCCACAGTAACATGCTGGTTACAGAGGGGGTGGGGCCTTGTATAGCCCCACAGTAACATGCTGGTTACAGAGGGGGTGGGGCCTTGTATAGTCACACAGTAACATGCTGGTTACAGAGGTGGTGGGGCCTTGTATAGCCCCACAGTAACATGCTGGTTACAGAGGGGGTGGGGCCTTGTATATGCCCACAGTAACATGCTGGTTACAGAGGGGGTGGGGCCTTGTATAGTCCCACAGTAACATGCTGGTTACAGAGGGGGTGGGGCCTTGTATAGTCCCACAGTAACATGCTGGTTATAGAGGGGTGGGCCTTGTACAGTCCCACAGTAACATGCTGGTTACAGAGGGGGTGGGGCCTTGTATAGTCCCACAGTAACATGCTGGTTACAGAGGGGGTGGGGCCTTGTATAGCCCCACAGTAACATGCTGGTTACAGAGGGGGTGGGGCCTTGTATATGCCCACAGTAACATGCTGGTTACAGAGGGGGTGGGGCCTTGTATAGTCCCACAGTAACATGCTGGTTACAGAGGGGGTGGGGCCTTGTATAGTCCCACAGTAACATGCTGGTTATAGAGGGGGTGGGCCTTGTACAGTCCCACAGTAACATGCTGGTTACAGAGGGGGTGGGGCCTTGTATAGTCCCACAGTAACATGCTGGTTACAGAGGGGGTGGGGCCTTGTATAGCCCCACAGTAACATGCTGGTTACAGAGGGGGTGGGGCCTTGTATATGCCCACAGTAACATGCTGGTTACAGAGGGGGTGGGGCCTTGTATAGTCCCACAGTAACATGCTGGTTACAGAGGGGGTGGGGCCTTGTATAGCCCCACAGTAACATGCTGGTTACAGAGGGGGTGGGGCCTTGTATATGCCCACAGTAACATGCTGGTTACAGAGGGGGTGGGGCCTTGTATAGTCCCACAGTAACATGCTGGTTACAGAGGGGGTGGGGCCTTGTATAGCCCCACAGTAACATGCTGGTTACAGAGGGGGTGGGGCCTTGTATATGCCCACAGTAACATGCTGGTTACAGAGGGGGTGAGCCTTGTATAGTCCCACAGTAACATGCTGGTTACAGAGGGGGTGGGGCCTTGTATAGTCACACAGTAACATGCTGGTTACAGAGGGGGTGGGGCCTTGTATAGCCCCACAGTAACATGCTGGTTACAGAGGGGGTGGGGCCTTGTATAGCCCCACAGTAACATGCTGGTTACAGAGGGGTGGGCCTTGTATGGTCCCACAGTAACATGCTGGTTACAGAGGGGGTGGGGCCTTGTATTGTCCCACAGTAACATGCTGGTTACAGAGGGGGTGGGGCCTTGTATAGTCCCACAGTAACATGCTGGTTACAGAGGGGGTGGGGCCTTGTTTAGCCCCACATTAACATGCTGGTTATAGAGGGGGTGGGGCCTTGTATAGTCCCACAGTAACATGCTGGTTACAGAGGGGGTGGGGCCTTGTATAGTCCCACAGTAACATGCTGGTTACAGAGGGGGGGGCCTTGTATATTCCCACAGTAACATGCTGGTTACAGAGGGGGGGCTTGTATATTCCCACAGTAACATGCTGGTTACAGAGGGGGTGGGGCCTTGTATAGTCCCACAGTAACATGCTGGTTACAGAGGGGGTGGGGCCTTGTATAGTCCCACAGTAACATGCTGGTTATAGAGGGGGTGGGGCCTTGTATAGTCCCACAGTAACATGCTGGTTACAGAGGGGGTGGGGCCTTGTATAGTCCCACAGTAACATGCTGGTTACAGAGGGGGTGGGGCCTTGTATAGTCCCACAGTAACATGCTGGTTACAGAGGGGGTGGGGCCTTGTATAGTCCCACAGTAACATGCTGGTTACAGAGGGGGTGGGGCCTTGTATAGTCCCACAGTAATATGCTGGTTATAGAGGGGGTGGGGCCTTGTATAGCCCCACAGTAACATGCTGGTTATAGAGGGGGGCCTTGTATAGTCCCACAGTAACATGCTGGTTACAGAGGGGGTGGGGCCTTGTATAGTCCCACAGTAACATGCTGGTTACAGAGGGGGTGGGGCCTTGTATAGTCCCACAGTAACATGCTGGTTACAGAGGGGGTGGGGCCTTGTATAGTCCCACAGTAACATGCTGGTTACAGAGGGGGTGGGGCCTTGTATAGCCCCACAGTAACATGCTGGTTATAGAGGGGGTGGGGCCTTGTATAGTCCCAAAGTAACATGCTGGTTACAGAGGGGGTGGGGCCTTGTATAGTCCCACAGTAACATGCTGGTTACAGAGGGGGTGGGGCCTTGTATAGTCCCACAGTAACATGCTGGTTACAGAGGGGGTGGGGCCTTGTATAGTCCCACAGTAACATGCTGGTTACAGAGGGGGTGGGTCCTTGTATAGTCCCACAGTAACATGCTGGTTATAGAGGGGGTGGGGCCTTGTATATGCCCACAGTAACATGCTGGTTACAGAGGGGTGGGGCCTTGTATAGCCCCACAGTAACATGCTGGTTACAGAGGGGTGGGGCCTTGTATATGCCCACAGTAACATGCTGGTTACAGAGGGGGTGGGGCCTTGTATAGTCCCACAGTAACATGCTGGTTACAGAGGGGGTGGGGCCTTGTATAGTCCCACAGTAACATGCTGGTTACAGAGGGGGTGGGGCCTTGTATAGCCCCACAGTAACATGCTGGTTACAGAGGGGGTGGGGCCTTGTATAGCCCCACAGTAACATGCTGGTTACAGAAGGGGGGGCCTTGTATAGTCCCACAGTAACATGCTGGTTACAGAGGGGGTGGGGCCTTGTATAGTCCCACTGTAACATGCTGGTTACAGAGGGGGTGGGGCCTTGTATAGTCCCACAGTAACATGCTGGTTACAGAGGGGGTGGGGCCTTGTATAGCCCCACAGTAACATGCTGGTTATAGAGGGGGTGGGGCCTTGTATAGTCCCACAGTAACATGCTGGTTACAGAGGGGGTGGGGCCTTGTATAGTCCCACAGTAACATGCTGGTTACAGAGGGGGGGTCCTTGTATATTCCCACAGTAACATGCTGGTTACAGAGGGGGTGGGCCTTGTATATTCCCACAGTAACATGCTGGTTACAGAGGGGGTGGGGCCTTGTATAGTCACACAGTAACATGCTGGTTACAGAGGGGGTGGGGCCTTGTATAGTCCCACAGTAACATGCTGGTTATAGAGGGGGTGGGGCCTTGTATAGTCCCACAGTAACATGCTGGTTACAGAGGGGGTGGGGCCTTGTATAGTCCCACAGTAACATGCTGGTTACAGAGGGGGTGGGGCCTTGTATAGTCCCACAGTAACATGCTGGTTACAGAGGGGGTGGGGCCTTGTATAGTCCCACAGTAGCATGCTGGTTACAGAGGGGGTGGGGCCTTGTATAGTCCCACAGTAACATGCTGGTTACAGAGGGGGTGGGGCCTTGTATAGTCCCACAGTAACATGCTGGTTATAGAGGGGGTGGGGCCTTGTATAGTCCCACAGTAACATGCTGGTTACAGAGGGGGTGGGGCCTTGTATAGTCCCACAGTAACATGCTGGTTACAGAGGGGGTGGGTCCTTGTATAGTCCCACAGTAACATGCTGGTTATAGAGGGGGTGGGGCCTTGTATAGCCCAACAGTAACATGCTGGTTACAGAGGGGGTGGGGCCTTGTATAGCCCCACAGTAACATGCTGGTTACAGAGGGGGTGGGGCCTTGTATAGTCCCACAGTAACATGCTGGTTACAGAGGGGTGGGGCCTTGTATAGTCCCACAGTAACATGCTGGTTACAGAGGGGTGGGGCCTTGTATAGTCCCACAGTAACATGCTGGTTACAGAGGGGGTGGGGCCTTGTATAGTCCCACAGTAACATGCTGGTTACAGAGGGGGTGGGGCCTTGTATAGTCCCACAGTAACATGCTGGTTACAGAGGGGGTGGGGCCTTGTATAGTCCCACAGTAACATGCTGGTTATAGAGGGGGTGGGGCCTTGTATAGTCCCACAGTAACATGCTGGTTACAGAGGGGGTGGGGCCTTGTATAGTCCCACAGTAACATGCTGGTTACAGAGGGGGTGGGTCCTTGTATAGTCCCACAGTAACATGCTGGTTATAGAGGGGGTGGGGCCTTGTATAGCCCAACAGTAACATGCTGGTTACAGAGGGGGTGGGGCCTTGTATAGCCCCACAGTAACATGCTGGTTACAGAGGGGGTGGGGCCTTGTATAGTCCCACAGTAACATGCTGGTTATAGAGGGGGTGGGGCCTTGTATAGTCCCACAGTAACATGCTGGTTACAGAGGGGTGGGGCCTTGTATAGTCCCACAGTAACATGCTGGTTACAGAGGGGGTGGGGCCTTGTATAGTCCCACAGTAACATGCTGGTTACAGAGGGGGTGGGGCCTTGTATAGTCCCACAGTAACATGCTGGTTACAGAGGGGGTGGTGCCTTGTATAGTCCCACAGTAACATGCTGGTTACAGAGGGGAGAGGACTTGTGTGTTTCAGCTGCATGCTGGTTTCAGAGGGGAGAGGACTTGTGTGTGTTTCATCTCCATGCTGGTTGCAGAGGGGAGAGGACTTGTGTGTGTTTCAGCTCCATGCTGGTTGCAGAGGGGAGAGGACCTGTGTGTTTCAGCTCCATGCTGGTTACAGAGGGGAGAGGACGTGTGTGTGTTTCAGCTGCATGCTGGTTGCAGAGGGGAGAGGACTTGTGTGTTTTTCAGCTCCATGCTGGTTGCAGAGGGGAGAGGACTTGTATGTGTTTCAGCTCCATGCTGGTAACAGAGGGGAGAGGACTTGTGTGTTTCAGCTCCATGCTGGTTACAGAGGGGAGAGGAGTTGTATGTGTTTCAGCTCCATGGTGGTTGCAGAGGGGAAAGGAGGGGAGAGGACTTGTATGTGTTTCATCTCCATGCTGGTTACAGAGGGGAGAGGACTTGTGTGTTTCAGCTCCATGCTGGTTACAGAGGGGAGAGGACTTGTATGTGTTTCAGCTCCATGGTGGTTGCAGAGGGGAGGGGACTTGTGTGTTTCAGCTCCATGCTGGTTACAGAGAGGAGAGGACTTGTATGTGTTTCAGCTCCATGGTGGTTGCAGAGGGGAAAGGAGGGGAGATGACTTGTGTGTTTCAGCTCCATGCTGGTTGCAGAGGGGAGAGGACTTGTATGTGTTTCATCTCCATGCTGGTTGCAGAGGGGAGAGGACTTGTGTGTTTCAGCTCCATGCTGGTTACAGAGGGGAGAGGACTTGTATGTGTTTCAGCTCCATGGTGGTTGCAGAGGGGAAAGGAGGGTAGAGGACTTGTATGTGTTTCAGCTCCATGCTGGTTACAGAGGGGAGAGGACTTGTGTGTTTCAGCTCCATGCTGGTTACAGAGGGGAGAGGACTTGTATGTGTTTCAGCTCCATGCTGGTTGCAGAGGGGAGAGGACTTGTATGTGTTTCAGCTCCATGCTGGTTGCAGAGGGGAGAGGACTTGTATGTGTTTCAGCTCCATGCTGGTTACAGGGGGGAGAGGACTTGTGTGTTTCAGCTCCATGCTGGTTGCAGAGGGGAGAGGACTTGTATGTGTTTCAGCTCCATGCTGGTTGCAGAGGGGAGAGGACTTGTGTGTTTCAGCTCCATGCTGGTTGCAGAGGGGAGAGGACTTGTATGTGTTTCAGCTCCATGCTGGTTGCAGAGGGGAGAGGACTTGTATGTGTTTCAGCTCCATGCTGGTTGCAGAGGGGAGAGGACTTGTATGTGTTTCAGCTCCATGCTGGTTACAGGGGGGAGAGGACTTGTGTGTTTCAGCTCCATGCTGGTTGCAGAGGGGAGAGGACTTGTATGTGTTTCAGCTCCATGCTGGTTGCAGAGGGGAGAGGACTTGTATGTGTTTCAGCTGCATGCTGGTTACAGAGGGGAGAGGACTTGTATGTGTTTCAGCTGCATGCTGGTTACATAGGGCAGAGGACTTGTATGACAGCAAGGTCACAACATCATTATTCATTGGTTGTCTCTCTGGAAGTGTCCCAAATAGTACCTTGTATTATATTATAATAGGCCCCTCTGATGCATGAAACAGCCCGCGGTCACACTTCCTGATCAATAACCCAGGGGTTGCTTATCTAAATAGAATGTTTACATTTAAAATGGAATTTGAGATTCAAAATACTCCATCATTCACACATGCTGACGTCGGTAGTTTTCGAACAGTGGAGAACCGTTCTCTGAAAGTTGCCGTTGTCATTTGGGACGTTCATATACTTTTGAAGCCGTGTTTGAAATATTTAATAGCATTGGGTTATGTGTTTTCTATGGACCACATTTATATGCATAGTTGTATCCTGTCATCTGCTACGCATTTTGAGAGGAAGGGGATGCTTGTGAATGTGGGGGAGTGTGTGTGTGTATCCCTGTGTGTGTGTGTGTGTGTGTGTGTGTGTGTGTGTGTGTGTGTGTGTGTGTGTGTGTGTGTGTGTGTGTGTGTGTGTGTGTGTGTGTGTGTGTGTGTGTGTGTGTAGATCCCTATGCCTGTGCGGCTGGTCTAATGTTCAGAGGAAGTCTGGTGTATCTAAGTAAAGTCATAGTTGGATGCAGAGAATCTCTGTAAGTCAGTGGTTGCGTCTCTAATGGCACCCTATTCTCTACATATTGGACTACTCTACCCATAAGGCTCTAAGCAATAGGGTGCTGTTTGGGAGGCAGACAGTTAGTGGACAGTGGTAAACGACATGTGTGGCCTCTGTCTCCGTCTAATACCAATCTAATTCCCAGGGATAATGCTGTCAAGCCCCTCCTGTGTGTGTGTGTGTGTGTGTGTGTGTGTGTGTGTGTGTGTGTGTGTGTGTGTGTGTGTGTGTGTGTGTGTGTGTGTGTGTGTGTGTGTGTGTGTGTGTGTGTGTGTGTGTGTGTGTGCGTGCGTGCGTGCGTGCGTGCGTCCGTCCGTCCGTCCGTCCGTCCATGCGTGTGTGCCTCTCCAGTCAACCTGCATGATTGTACAGCTCGGTCACCAGAGAGAATCAGACAGGAAGTACAGTGCCTTCAGAAAGTATTTATACCGTTTGATTTACTCCACATATGTTGTGTTACAGCCTGAATTCTAAATCGGTTACAATCAGTGGCGATTTTAGCATATAAATCTTGGTGGGGTAAAAAAAAAATGCATGCCAGCAAAGCAACAACACAACACTAAACAACACTTTAATTGCACTATAAGGGTGTCAAATGGTGCCCACAAACTGTTAAGTCCTACATAAAGCTGTCCCAACAGCAGAGCTTTATTTTCAGCACCAGTGGAGTGAATCCTTACCACCGCTACACCTGGTTATCAGCGGAGCCTTGTCTGGCAGCAAAACAGTTCATTCAGCCTCATTTACTGCCTTAAAAAAACATAGCTGATATGGCTGACTTGCTTAAACAAATATGGTTTCAACCGACAATTGAGATGTCCAAACTATGGCATAAGGGAATGATGAGCAGATAAGAGGAAATCCGTAATTTAGATGAAGACATTAATGAGCGAGCAAGGATGGACGTAGTCAATATAACTATTTGTTCAGCGACATAATTCAGAACTGGGGCCGTTCTTACAGTATTCTCCCTGTACACCAAGTCAGAACCATAGGATAAATAAAGGGGGCATATAAGCAGACAATTTTAATTTTACCAGGCAAGTCAGTTAAGAACAAATTCTTATTTTCAATGACGGCCTAGGAACAGTGGGTTAACTGCATGTTCAGGGGAAGAACGACAGATTTGTACCTCGTCAGCTTGGGGATTTGAACTTGCAACCTTTCGCTTACTAGTCCAATGCTCTAACCACTAGGCTACCCTGCCGCCCCAATGAAAGCTCTTACAATATTTGATGATTACATTTCTCTAAAACAGGCTTTAGGCTACATGTGCACCAAATTATTAGGGTGAGGCACATGAGCTACTAACAGCTTACACAACATACACTTAGTATTACTTTCTTAGTTACTGTATACATATCTCCCTGGCATATTACATGATTTATGCAGAAGCATACAATACATTTTTGGACTCACCTTTGCTGCTCACTTGAATAGGAAAGTGGCACAGCGGTCCTTCGTGGGCAGATGTTGGCATCAAACTTTATCATCAAAGTCTGGCATTCTCTGGATTTATGGTGCTTTCAATATAACTGGGAATTCAGGAAAAAAACAAGGTTGAATCATGACGTTAGTGATCTTCAGGTCGGAGCTCTAGAAAGAGGCCTGAGTTGGAGGACAGTTCAAAGCGTATTTTCCCAGTCATAACTTGTTTCTCAGAGTTTCCAGTTTGTTTGGCAGCAGTCATGCTTGATTGACAGCATGGCCAATGTATTCAACTTTTTATGGCCCACGATGTGGAATGTTTATCCTTTTAATTAATTGGCAAAAACATTAGAAGAATCAGCAGCACCTGGTCTCACCATACACAACACTGAAATCAAGTGTCTGCATTTCCTATTACACTGTGACAAATACTCAGACCTAAGATAATCTTTCCTTCCCAAAATTGCAAGGAATTACAAGGAATTAAAAAACAATTCTAATATATATTGGGTGAAAAGCCTAATTGTGCAGTCTGGTAGCCAAGTATGTGGTCTCCTGCCACAACCTGAGGGATGGCCACTGAATAGTGCAATGTAATGTCATTTTGTTTTGAGGGAGGACTGGAACTCCTAGAACTGTGTGACATTCTGATTCCAGAACATTCCAAGGAGGAGAATGTACAGACTAATTTGTATGACCTCCATCAGCCTGGTTAGATCCCAAGACAACTACTCAGACAACAGCTCAACCGCACGCTCTGAGTAGCAGACTGAGACAGAGGAGACACTGATAAACTGAGAAACTCACTGAGAAAACCTAAACCTGTAACACAGTGCATCGTCTAGTACACGTCACTTCCTGTTGAAAGTGGAACAAGGGAGAGCTCGGTTTGATGTTTTAAAAGTCTATTGCAAAGTTTCTTAGTAGCTAGCTACTTTTAGTGTCCCAAGATGCGGTTGGCATCAGTTGCTGGGAGTGCTACTATCTGTACATTGCTACCATTACAAAGACCAAAGCCAATGAGAGTACCGTTGAGGACAGTGGTGTCTCTCTATCACAGGTGAAGGATATTTTAAACAAACAAAAATAGTTATACAATAAGTTGTTACAACAACAAGAAAATAGCTTCAAGTGTTTTGTCCAAATACTGGTAAAGTCAACTAATAAAATAACGGATGACCAGAGAGATCCAGGACAGTTTGCAGTTCTCCCATGGTCAGCTCGATGAGTTTAAACAAGAGAATGGCAAGATGACAGCAATATGTAAGTCAATGAGACAGGTCATCAGTTCTGTATGTGAATCCATGATAACAATGACAGAGAAATAAGATCAGCTCGAGGAACAATCAAGGCAGAACAACATGGCTGTAGACAGAATTTCAGAATCTTCACATGAAACTTGAACGGAGTCTGAGGACAAAGTGAGGAAAATTATCTTGGAGAAACTGATGGTCAAGAGCCAAGGTAGATGTTCTGGAAAGAGCCTAGAAGTATGTCTATCTCCTATAAGCAACACAGGAAAGGCAAAAATTAGCCCATATGAATATGTACTGAACAAAAATATAAACACAACATGTAAAGTGTTGGTCCCATGTTACATGAACTGAAATAAAAGATCCCAAAAAATTTCCAGATGCACAAAAAGCTTATTTCTCTCAAATTTTGTGGACAAATTTGTTTACATCGCTGTTAGTGAACATTTCTCCTTTGCCAAGATAATCCATCCACCTGACAGGTGTGGCATATCAAGAAGCTGATTAAACAGCATGATCATTACACTGGTGCACCGTGTGCTGGGGACAATAAAATGCCACTCTAAACCACTACAGACCAAGACCTCCAAGACCTACCCATTCTTCACCTGTGGGATCTGATGGAAGTGAGGAGTATTTCTGTCTGTAATGAAGCCCTTTTGTGGGGGGAAATTCTGATTGGCTGGGCCTGGCTCCCCAGTGGGTGGGCCTGACTGATTTCCTTATATGAACTGTAACTCAGTAAAATCATTGCAATTGTTGCATGTTGCGTTTTTATTTTTGTTCATATATTTAGCCTTAGAATGAAGATTCATGAAATCAATAACTTTCTA
Organism: Oncorhynchus masou masou; assembly: GCF_036934945.1. Classification (NCBI taxonomy): domain Eukaryota; kingdom Metazoa; phylum Chordata; class Actinopteri; order Salmoniformes; family Salmonidae; genus Oncorhynchus; species Oncorhynchus masou. The sequence goes on from NC_088243.1 coordinate 82,210,469, forward strand.
ACATCAGATTGCATTCATAAATAAATCATTTCTGAGACTCACTTTGATTATTAATTTGATGACACAGCAGTAGCAATACAAGGAAATAACATCTATAGAAGAGACAGGAATACTTATTGGGGAGGTGTTGCTGTAAATATTGAGAGCCATATCCTGGTAATGCTTAGAGAAGATCTTATGTCAGGTGTTATTGAAGTGTTGTGGTTGCAGGTTCACTTGGCACATCTAAAGCCTTTTCTTTTGGGGTTTTGCTATAGGCAACCAAGTGCTAACAGTCAGTATCTAAATAATATGTGTGATATGCTTGATAGTGTATGTGATGTAAAAAGAGAGGTCTAATTTCTTGGGGACCTGACTATTGACTGGTTTTACTCAAGCTGTCTGCTCAAGAGGAAGCGTCTCACTGTAACCAGTGTCTGTAATCTGGTTCAGGTTAGTAATCAACCTACCAGGGTGTTTATAAACACTACAGGAACAAGATCATCCACATGTATCAATCACATTGATCACAATCACATTTTTACTAATACTGTATCCACACCCATTGGATGCAGTTATCAGAATATAGTGTCTGTATCCACACCCATTGGATGCAGTTATCAGAATATAGTGTCTGTATCCACACCCATTGGATGCAGTTATCAGAATATAGTGTCTGTATCCACACCCATTGGATGCAGTTATCAGAATATAGTGTCTGTATCCAGGAAATCGAAAGTACCCACAAGCTGGACCTAAAATAGTGCATAAGAGATCATATAAAATATTTAGCTGTGACTCTTATGGGGCTGATGAAACTTCTTAAGCCTAGGATCCAGTTTGGAGCGAACGTTAACGGGACAACTTCCGGTCAAACTGGAGTGCACGCAAATAACAGGCAGTTTACTTTGGGCACGTCATTCAGGTGGAAATTGAGAAAAAAAATGGCCCTAAGAAGTTAACTGAAATGATGGGCAGAAAGACAAATTCAACTCCTTTCATCAAATCAGATTCATCACAAAACATATTACCGCTCCCATCAACCTCCGGGTGTCAGGGAATCACAGTGAGACTATTCAATTCCTTCTCATCATGTTCAAAAAACATTATAATTTTTTTTATTTCACCTTTATTTAACCACTTGAGAACAAGTTCTCATTTACAACTGCACCCTGGCCAAGATAAAGCAAAGCAGTGCGACACAAACAAACAACACAGAATTACACATGGAATAAACAAGCGTAGAGTCAATAACACAATAGAAAAAAAGTCTATATACAGTGTGTACAAATGGTGTGAGGAGGTAGACAATAAATACGCCATAGTAGCGAAGTAATTACAATTTAGCAGATTAACACTGGAGTGATAAATGGGCAGATGATCATGTGCAAGTAGAGATACCGGTGTGCAAAGGAGCAGAAAGTAAATAAAAACAATATGGGGATGAGGTAGGTAGATTGGGTGAGCGATTTACAGATGGACTATGTACAGCTGCAGTGATCGGTTAGCTGCTCAGATAGCTGATGTTTAAAGTTGTCGAGGGAAAAATAAGTCTCCAGCTTCAGTGATTTTTGCAATTCTTTCCAGTCATTGGCAGCAGAGAACTGGAAGGAAAGGTGGCCAAAGAGTTGTTGGCTTTGGGGACGACCAGTGAGATATACTTGCTGGAGCGCGTGCTACGGGTGTGTGTTGTTATCGTGACCAGTGAGCTGAGATAAGGTGGAGCTTTACCTAGCATAGACTTATAGATGACCTGGAGCCAGTGTGTCTGGCGACGAATATGTAGTGAGTGGCCAGCCGACTAGAGCATACAGTTTGCAGTGGTGGGTTGTCACTTTCCTTACGTCACACCAACCATATGACTGCAGGATTGACCTTCTCCCTAGCATCACTCCGCCACGGGAACGACTGTACTCAATGTCGGGACCGGAGACCAAGTCTATGGACACCTACATTGAGGACTCCCTAGCTGCAGGATTTACAAGTCCTTTGTCCTCTGCCGCCGGCGCAGGATTCCTCTTTGTGGAGAAGAAGGACAAGACCCTACGCCCATACATCGACTACCGGGGACTCAATGACATAACGGTGAAGAACCGCTTCCCGCTACCACTCATCTCCTCAGCCTTCGAGCCGCTCCAGGGGGCCAATGTGTTTTCCAAGCTGGATCTACGGAACGACTACCATGGGTGCAGCCACTACGAGTATCACCAACACCCCTGCTGTGTTCCAGGCTCTGGTAAATGATATTCTCAATGACATGTTGAATCGGTGCGTCTTAGTCTACATTGATGACATCTTTGTTTTCTCCCACTCCACCCAAGAACATGTGCTGCACATCTGTCAGGTTCTTCAACGTCTCCTGGAGAACCAGCTGTTTGTCAAGGCAGAGAAGTGCGAGTTCCATCGCTCCACCATCCCCTTTCGGGGGTGCATCATCTCCGTTGGGAGTGTCCAGATGGATCCCGGGAAGGTGAAAGTAATGGTGAATTGGCCCCAGCCACCGTCCAGGGTGCAGCTGCAACATTTCCCGGGGTTCGCCAACTTCTATCGCCACTACATCCGGGTTACAGAACACTTTCTTCCCCCCTGTCAGCACCCACTTCTCCCAAGGTTCCGTTCACGTGGTCCCCTGCTGCTGACCGGGCATTCTGGGACCTGAAACACCACTGCTCCCATCCTGGTGCATCCTGACCCTTCCTGTCAGTTCGTAGTGGAGGCCGATATGTTGGATGAAGGAGTGGGGGTGGTCCTGTCCCAACGTTCTGCCCTGGACTTGAAGCTACACCCCTACGCCTTCTTCTCCCATCGCCTCAACATCACGGAGAAAAACTACGATATGGGAAATCGTAAGCTTCTCGCAGTGAAGATGGCGTTGCATGAATGGAGGCACTGGCTGGAAGGGGCAGAACATTTGTTCATCGCATGGATCAACCACAAAAATCTGCAGTATGTCCGCAACCGCCAAACGCCTCAACTCTAGGCAAGCTAGATAGCCCCTGCTGTTCACACGGTTCAACTTTTCCCTCTCATATCGGCTGGGATCCAAGAATGTCAAGCCGGATGCACTATCTCGCCGTTATAGCCCCACGGCTACTACCCGGAGCCCGAGACCATCCTTCCCACCTCGTGGCTGGCAACGGCACTCAGCTGGGGTATAAGGAAACAGGTCTGGGAGGCACAGTGTTCCCAGCCGATCTCCGGGGGGGTCCCGATAACCGGATGTTCATGCTTGACGCGGTCCACTCCGCGGTCCTGGAGTCGTCCCACTCCTCCAGACTGGCCTGCCAGCCGGGGCCCCGCCGGACCCTGGCATTTGTGTGATGACGCTTTTGGTGCCCACTATGGTCCCTGACGTCACCATATTCAAGAAAGCATACAGCATTATATAGACATTATTGCATGAAACTCCCTTTCATCTCATATTGCTCAAATGAACAGCATCCGGTTTAAAAAACAGATAAAGCAACTCCTCACAGCACAAAGCCTCTCCCCTTTTTGACCTAGATAGTTTGTGCATATGTATTGATATGTAGGCTACGTGTGCCATTAATTTGTTTATTTATTTATGTAGTTCTGTCCTTGAGCTGTTCTTGTCTTTTAATGTTCTGTATTATGTCATGATTCATGTTTTGTGTTGGACCCCAGGGAAAGTAGCTGCTGCTTTCGCAAACAGCTAATGGAGATCCTAATAAAATACCAACACCAGACACGCCTCACGCACGCACACACGCCTCAGGTATGCACAAACACATAGACACAGACACACAAACACACACACACACACAAATCTAACAGTGAGTTAATACTCTCCAACAGTTATCTGTAGATCAGCTTTGTAAAAACCCTTTTTCCCTGAAGCAAACTAAATCACATCTCAGAAAGCATCAGCCAGCCCTTTGAATTGCTAACCATTTGGGATAACTGCATACCAACATCTCCAAAGAGTACATTTCAGATGTATTTTAAAGCATTAAACTAGTCAGGAGAAAAAGAGCAATGCAATAGACTCTACAAAATAAATGTGATTTGTACATATTGTAGCTACTCAGACCACATTGGCTTCATCATAATTCAATTTTAATAATAAATAATGATAACCTTAAAGTCCCTAGAAATGATTCCATGAGAGACATGTCACTCAGCACAGCAAGCGTTTGCAATTGTTGTCTTGGAGTTAAATAGACATTGTAGGTGTCTGAACAGATAAGAAGACACTGTATAGGTTTCACAGGCCATTGATGCTGCTACAGCTTCACTTGAGAGAGAGAGAGAGAGAGAGAGAGAGAGAGAGAGAGAGAGAGAGAGAGAGAGAGAGAGAGAGAGAGAGAGAGTGTGTGTGTGTGTGTGTGTGTGTGTGTGTGTGTGTGTGTGTGTGTGTGTGTGTGTGTGTGTGTGTGTGTGTGTGTGTGTGTGTGTGTGTGTGTGTGTGTGTGTGTGTGTGTGCGTGTGTGCGTGTGTGTGTGTGTGTGTGTACTCTTGTCTGATGACCTGTAGTTCTGAACGTTGAATAGCTGGGGTTCCGATCGCCGCTGTCTGTGGTGCTGCATCTCCAATTGTGTGCTATTGTCACGTTTCTTTACATTCTACTCATCACATTAGGGTGTGAGGCCTCGCAGTCCTACATGACGATCCTGTACAAAACATCAATGACTTTTATTATCCCCAGAGGAGCAGGGTAGAATAATACTGTCCTCTCTTTATGTAGCCTCCATACAGACCTCCATACAGACCTCCATACAGACCTCCATACAGACCTCCATACAGACCTCCATACAGACCTCCATACAGACCTCCATACAGACCTCCATACAGACCTCCATACAGACCTCCATACAGATCTCCATACAGACCTCCATACAGAACTCCATACAGACCTCCATACAGACCTCCATACAGAACTCCATACAGACCTCCATACAGACCTCCATACAGACCTCCATACAGACCTCCATACAGACCTCCATACAGACCTCCATTCAGATCTCCATACAGATCTTCATACAGATCTTCATACAGACCTCCATACAGAACTCCATACAGACCTCCATACAGACCTCCATACAGACCTCCATACAGACCTCCATACAGACCTCCATACAGACCTCCATTCAGATCTCCATTCAGATCTCCATACAGATCTTCATACAGACCTCCATACAGACCTCCATACAGACCTCCATACAGACCTCCATACAGACCTCCATACAGATCTCCATACAGATCTCCATACAGACCTCCATACAGACCTCCATACAGACCTCCATACAGACCTCCATACAGATCTCCATACAGACCTCCATACAGACCTCCATACAGACCTCCATACAGACCTCCATACAGACCTCCATACAGACCTCCATACAGACCTCCGGTGCAGCATTTATATCAACCATGTGTTAGACCAGTATTTTTCTCAAGGATGAACACGATATGAACACATGATAGAAAGGCCATAGGAGGGCATGGATGAAAGACTAATGGATGTTTGTGATTGCACACACTGTAGCTGCCTCATTTTAATTGCATGTACATAAAACAGTAGCAGCAATAATATTAGTATGCTACAATCACTAGATACCCCTTTTAAAGGGAAAACACAATCATCAATTAGCCGCTTCGTAGTAGATGTACATTGAACAAAAACATAAACGCAACATGTAAAGTGTTGGTCCCATGTTTCATGAGCTAAATTAAAAGAGAAACGGTCCCAGAAATGTTCATAAGCACAAAAGGCTTATTTCTCAAAATGTTGTTAACAAATGTATTTACATCCCTGTTAGTTAGCATTTCTCCTTTGCGAAGATAATCTATCCACTTGACAGGTGTGGCAAATCAAGAAGCTGATTAAACAGAATGATCATTACACAGTTGCACCTTGTGCAGGGAACAACAACAGGCCACTCTAAAATGTGTGGTTTTGTCAGACAACACAATGCCAATGATGTCTCAAGTTTTGAGGGAGCACGCAATTGGCATGCTGACTGCAGTAATGTCCACCGGAGTTGATTCCAGAAAAATTAAACGTTGTTTTAGAGAATTTGGCAGTACATTCAACTGGCCTCACAACTGCAGACCATGTGTAACCATGACAACCCAGGACCCCCACATCTGGCTTTTTCACCTGCAGGATTGTCTGAGACCAGCCACCCAGACAACTGATGACTAATTTCTGCACAAACTGTCAGAAACCATTTCAGGGAAGCTCATCTGCATGCTCGTCATCCTCACCAGGGTCTTGACCTGACTTCAGCTCACCTTCGATGGCCACTGTCACGCTAGAGAAGTGTGCACTTTATGGGTTAATCCCGGTTTCAATTGTATCCGGCCGTTGGCAGACAGCATATACAGTGGGAGAAAAAAGTATTTGGCCACCAATTGTGCAAGTTCTCCCACTTAAAAAGATGAGAGAGTTCTGTAATTTTCATCATAGGTACACTTCAACTATGACAGACAAAATGAGAAAAAAAATCCAGAAAATCACATTGTAGGATTTTTAATGAATTTATTTGCAAATTATGGTGGAAAATAAGTATTTGGTCACCTACAAACAAGCAAGATTTCTGGCTCTCACAGACCTGTAACTTCTTCTTTAAGAGGCTCCTCTGTCCTCCACTCGTTACCTGTATTAATGGCACCTGTTTGAACTTGTTATCAGTATAAAAGATACCTGTCCACAACCTCAAACAGTCACACTCCAAACTTCACTATGGCCAAGACCAAAGAGCTGTCAAAGGACACCAGAAACAAAATTGTCACCCACTGAGCACGTTTGGTAAGGTCTGGTTTGACATGTACGACAGCGTGTTCCAGTTCCCGCCATTATCCAGCAACATTTCGCGCAGCCATTAAAGAGGGTTAGGGTTAGTGGGACAACATTCCACAGACCACAATCAACAGCCTAATCAACTCTATGTGAAGGAGATGAAGGAGACGTTTTGCATGGGACAAATGATGGTCACACCAGATACTGACTGGTTTTCTGATCCACCCCCCTACTTTTTTTTAAAGGTATCTATGACCAACATATGCGTATTTGTATTTCTTATAATTTATTTCAATTGATTACATTCAATGCATATAACAGGACATTCTCCCGAGACAAACCCATGTTCCATCTTTTCCAACATTCTAGTTTGACAAAACTCTATTGAGAATAGAACGGTTAGATAAAGAGTCTATTAAACAAATCAGAAGAATCAGGTCTGTACCTCTCCACTCTCCCTGTTGACTTCAAATCTCTTGGAAATCATACACTGTATGTTCGTATTATTACCTGGCTCCAGGTGTGTGTGGTGTGCTTGTGTGTGTGTGTGTGTGTGTGTGTGTGTGTGTGTGGTGTGCTCGTGTGTGTTTGTGTGTGTGTGTGTGTGTGTGTGTGTGTGTGTGTGTGTGTGTGTGTGTGTGTGTGTGTGTGTGTGTGTGTGTGTGTGTGGTGTGCTCGTGTGTGTTTGTGTGTGTGTGTGTGTGTGTGTGTGTGTGTGTGTGTGTGTGTGTGTGTGTGTGTGTGTGTGTGTGTGTGTGTGTGTGTGTGTGTGTGTGTGTGTGCGTGCGTGTGTGTGTGTGTATCTACAAGTATGTGTGGAGCTGAACAAACGGACAGGTTGTTGGATAAGCCTCTTTGATAGGCTAGGGCCTGGGGCAGAATAGGAGAAATGTGCTTTCAGGTGTCATACAAATCTTGATCTAAAGAATGTTCATTCTCCACTTATCTGATCTATGAGTTAGAGATCTCCTATCTTGTGGGCTTGTGTATTACATTAGTCAGTACATTAACTTTGCATGAGAGACTCAAATGTTAGTATTACTCCTAATAGGCATGTAAAATCAGTATATGAATAACACCTTTCCATGCCCATAAGAAGTTAATGTACTTTGGCGTGAAGACGTTAAATTAGCTCTGTATTTCCTGAATCAAAGATGCACTGAACTGAATTGTTGTTCTGATCTGTCCTTTCTCAAGGTTATGGTGGAGATGGCATCTCGACGCATGGAAGGGATCATTTGACACCCTAATGGTGTGGACCTCAAAACCCCCTCTAACCGGTACACCCCCTCTAATGGCGTTCACTACGGCCCTGTCCTGCACATTGTCTATCAAGAGACCTGAGTCCAAGTCAGCAACGGGTGTACAGCATTCAGTTGACGCTATTGACTGCCTTTTCTCTCGTGCCTTTTCTCTCAGGAGTGCAACAGAAGTCCACATGGAGTGAGCATGGATACTGGTTGGCAAATGGACAAGACATAATAGGAGTTGTGGTGGTGCTCAGGTGAGACATTGAAATTGGGACATATTGTCATGGGCCATCCACTTTGAACTGTGAAACAATCTGAAGAAGAAAAATGAAGAAATGCCAGACGTTTAAGTGCCTGGAAAGGGAGAGGGTTGGTCAACTGTGTCCGTAATGGATTCAGACTTGTCTGAAATTGTTATTTTGTAAGGGATTTCTTCCATTGACGGAGAGGCGGACCAAAGCGCAGAGTGGTTACTTTGATTCATGTTTTAATAAATCACTTAACATGAACAAACTTACAAAAACAAGAAATGTGAAAACCCCAAACCGTCCTATCTGGTGCAGACACAGAGACAGGAACAATCACCCACAAACACACAGTGAAACCCAGGCTGCCTAAGTATGATTCTCAATCAAAGACAACTAATGACACCTGCCTCTGATTGAGAACCATACTAGGCCGAAACATAGAAATACCCAAAATATAGAACAAACAAACATAGACTTCCCACCCAACTCACGCCCTGACCATACTAAATAAAGACAAAACAAAGGAAATAAAGGTCAGAACGTGACATATTTGGTGTTTCAGGTTGATCGAGGAGGTTTACACACTACTAAATGTATAGTAGTTTAGGCTAAGAATGCATTGAGATACTGTTCTGTAATTATAACCCTGAAGAGAGAATTAAATGGGTTAATTATAAGTTGAATATATTGTATGTTAATATAAAAGTAGATTCTGACAGTGTGGATGTGTGTTAAGTTGAGGGTTTTCATTTTGAGTGATAGACCAATGTGAATCACTGAGCAATGTCATTCAAAATGTTGGTTGGATAATTCATTTGGTTTTGAATTATGATTTGGAAACTGAATGATTTAAAAAACTGACTGATTGATTTGAGTAAGTTTTAGTATGTTAAAACCTATATGATGGTAGCGTTCCACCTGGCCAACATTCGGTGAAATTGCAGAGTGCGAAATTCAAACTACAGAATTATAAATATTTAACTTTCATAAAATCACAAGTGTAGTACATCATAAAGCTTAACTTCAGCCGCTGTGTAAGATTTCAAAAAGGTTTTACAGCCAAAGCAAACCATGCGATTATCTGAGGACAGCGCCCTGCATACAAACACATGAAAAACATATTTCAACCAGGCAGGTGGGACACGAAAGTCAGAAATAGCGATATAAAAAATGTCTTACCTTGGATGATCTTCTTCTGTTGGTACTCGAAAAGGTCCCTGTTACATCACAAATGGTCCTTTTTTTTGATAATGTCCTTCTTTATATCCATAAAAACTCAGTTAACTGGTGCGCTTCAGTCAATAATCCACCCAGTTTCCCTCCATCAAAATGCATACAAAATGAATCCCAAACGTTTCTAATAAACTTTTCCAAACATGTCAAACAAGGTTTATAATCAAACCGTAGGTACCCTAATGCGTAAAAAATGATAAAATGTAAGACGGAGAAAAATACCAAAGAATGCATTCTCTTCCACGCGCTTGGAAACACTACAGCCAAAATGGGAGCCACCTAGAAAAACTACAATTTTTGGCCAATTTTTCCAAAAACCATCCTGAAACTCTTTCGAAAGACTGTTGACATGTAGTGGAAGCCCTAGGAACTGCAATCTGGGAGGACTTGGCCTTATAATAAAAGTGATGGCCATTGAAAATAGTGGTAGGCTGAAATTATTTTGGGGCAATGGTTTGTCATATCAAGTCTGTTACACTCACAGACATTTAGAAACTGTAGAGTGTTTTCTATCCAAATATACCAAATATATGCATATCCTAGCTTCTGGGCCTGAGTAACAGGCAGTTTACTTTGGGCACGCCTTTCATCCGGACATCAAAATACTGCCCCCTACCCAAGAGAGGTTAACCTATGGCGTAAGGAAAAATAGAACCAGACTATTTATCTATCTATCGTACTTTACGAGAAATTGTACAACGTCCATTTCGTGATGGTTTAAAAAAAAATCCACCAAAGAATTATAGATCCAGTTGAGGCGTGTTAAGGCAAAACTGTTAAGGTGGGTTTTAGATTTCTATGTGATTTCTGTGCTTTTGACACACACAGTCAATATGGAGTGACACAGTGTGGGGCTTACAGACACACAGAGCCTGCAATAGTTACCTGCGTTCAGACCATCAAAGAACCGGCTCTGAAATATGTGATAGTTAGCTTCTAAACAAGTTGGTCAAAGTGGGTTTGGTGTCATGGCTGGATGGCTGATTTTATGGCTGACTTTTGTCAATTTCCAATACGTTTAAACAGTGATGAACCATCACCAAATGGACAGGCTAAAATCAACACTGAAAATGTTGGCAAATGGCATCTCAGTCTCTAGGCTGTGCCGAGTTTAACGAGGTGCGAGGCTACTTGACCACAGTGAGACGTGCAAATAGTAGGCCCGGAATAAAGCCTGACTAGTAGTGATTTAATGATGCTGCGGACATATTACGGCCTCTGGGTCACACAGAGACACGCTGTTTTCGATGCTCTCATTAGGCGGAGGTTGTGGTGGATAAGCCACAGAGTTATTCTAGCTGTGCTCCTCCAGTTCATGTAGTCTAACACATCCGAGTTTCTTCCTAAGAATATCATGGGTTTACAGGTTATGCTCTAACTCTGCTTCTGTGCAGGTAATTTTCAAAATTCCTTTTGCTACATGTTCAGGGTCACCTGTTGTACCTCTACATATATCAACGTGAAAAGAATGAATGGTCCCCTTCATATCCTAAAGAGGAAGCATAAACTTCACCATCAAATAGGGCTGAATTCTAGAAACGGGCAGGCTTAAATCATCACAGAAAGGGAAACAAATGGCATCACCGTAGTCTCTAGGCCGTGCTGAGTTAAAGGACATGCCTCACTTGACCGTACCTGGCTCGGTCTGAACGCAGCGAGTATGCAAAAACGTAGGCCCAAAATTAAGCCTGACCTAAATTTGAGATGCTTTTGGGTGACAGAGACAGAACCGTTGAGGCTTGAAACACAATTCAACCACAGGAACGTTCCTAAGGTACTCCCGATCTGCGCAAGCCTAACCTTGACCGCTTCCAGTGACAAACGGAAGCGCTTTAAATTGGGGTCATAGGGGCTGTTTCGAAGGATTAATAAGGTCACATCTTTCCAAAATGTCATATGTGTGATTAGGCATCCCTCATGAACCGGTAAATATTAGAAAACCAGGTTTTTATTAATTTTCTTTGTTGTTGCCCCTTTTGGAAGACTTACAAGTTTCATCTAGGTAGTGCTGTGTGTCAATGTGTAGTCTGAATTTAATATATTTCCAGTTGATGTTTGGAGGCAAAGAGCCACATATGTGAAGAACAGCTGTCTCTTACGCTCTTGGGGTAAGATATCAACATCCAGAAAATTCTTAGCATAAAGCCCAAAATGAAGCCTGACTTACATTTGAGGAGCTTTTGGGTGACAGTGGCAGAACCGTTAAGTCTAGAAGCACAATTCAGGAATGTTCTTAAGGTCCTCCCAATCTGAACAAGCCTAACATTGACCATGTGGAATTAACCCTTAAAACTTCTTGATACTACCCGCAACGTTAACGATTTCTGAAAATCGCAAATGAAATGAAACTAATATGCCTGCTCTCAAGCTTAGCCTTTTCTTAACAACACTGTCATCTCAGATTTTCAAAATATGCTTTTGAACCATAGCAAATCAAGCATTTGTGTAAGAGTATTGCTAACTAGCTTAGCATTTAGCATAGCATTTAGCACGCAACATTTTCACAAAAACCAGATAACCAAATAAATAAAATCATTTACCTTTGAAGAACTTCGGATGTTTTCAATGAGGAGACTCTCAGTTACACAACAAATGTTCAGTTTTTCCTGAAAGAATCTTTGTGTAGGAGAAATCGCTCCGTTTTGTACATCACATTTGGCTACCGAAACGAACCGAAAATTCAGTCACCGAAACGTTAAACTTTTTCCAAATTAACTCCATAATATCGACCGAAACATGGCAAACGTTGTTTATAATCAATCCTCAAGGTGTCTTTTCACATATCTCTTCATTGATATGCCATTCGTGGAAGCCTGCTTTTGTCTCAGAATCCCATGGAAAATACCAGCAGCTGAAAATGATGCACCAATTTCGACGGAGGACACCGGGCGGACACCTGGCAAATGTAGTCTCTTATGGTCAATCTTCCAATGATATGCCTACAAATACGTCACAATGCTGCAGACACCTTGGGGAAACGATAGATAGGGCAGGCTCATTCCTGTCGCATTCACAGCCATATAAGGAGACAATGAAAAACAGAGCCTCAAAAATCCTGCTCATTTCCTGGTTGCAGTTTCATCTTGGTTTTGCATGTAGCTCCTGTTCTGGGGCACTCACAGTCAATATCTTTGCAGTTCTGGAAACTTCATAGTGTTTTCTTTCCAAAGCAACCAATTATATGCATAGTCGAGCATCTTTTTGTGACAAAATATCTTGTTTAAAACGGGAACGTTTTTCATCCAAAAATGAAATACTGCCCCCAGAGTTTCAAGAGGTTAACAGTGAAAACGGTGTTTTCTTTTAACAGTTTCATTGACATCTCTCCCTATAGCAATACATTGCCTGCTGCCCTAAATTCAACCTGATGCCCATGTGGTTTATGATTGCCATATCAAATTGTCTTCAATGACAACCCATCAGGACACTCCAAGGATTACCTGTGTTGATTCTAAGCTTACAGCAACCGGAAGTGGTTATATTGACCCTAAAAGTAATTTTGATTTCACAACCTGCAGTTAGTGAAAAACACTGCATTCAACCCTCTGTAAATCAGACAGTTCTTAATGTAAGGATTCTGTAAATGCCTGCCCCAATGAGGATAAGTGTTTACTTTCAGCCTCCTGTGACAACCGGAAGCACCTTAAATTGGGGTCATAGGGGCTATTTCGAAGGGTTAAAAAGGTCACATCTTTCCAAAATGGCATATGTGTGATTAGACAACCCTCATGAACTGTAAATCAGTAATTTCTCCCATTAGATGTCCAAGAAAAACTCACACACACATACAACCAGGATGGAGTGACACAGTGTGTGGCTTAAAGACACACAGAGCCTGCAATAGATACCGGCGTTCGACACATCAGAGAACCGTCAGACCTAGAGCTCTGAAACATTATAAACCTGTTCTAGAGCTTAAGTCGGTAGTGCACGTTGAGTTATGTGGCTCTATAAGGTTCTCAGGCTGAGAAATAGCCTCGTCCATTTTCAATATATTCAAATAATTTTTAACGTTGCGAAAATGACGACATTTAAAAAAGTCCCAGAATCACAAGACGAGGTACATTGAAACTGCCTCGGCCCATAATGACTGGCCCTACATGTTTCTGGCTGATAGTGCCTTTTCAGCACTAATTATGGTCGCTGCTCGGGCTGCGAATGACCTATCGAGCCAAAACTTGGGATTCGGGGTCGCCTCAGCTAGGCCTACACATAATGTCAGAACTGGACCCGCAGCTCGAATGTAACTATGTTTAGAATTTTTGGGAGGGTTTTAACAGAAGGAGCTATGAATTGTGGGCAGGCTCTGGAATATGTGAATATGTTTGTTTCTAGAAGAGTTGGACATAGTGAGTTTGGTGTCAGTATGTATAAGTTTGGTGTCAGTATGATATCTTATTGACTGATGGCTGACTTGATAGCAGTATAAGATATTGACATTGTTTTATATTGCAAATGGACAGTGTTTCTTCCTAGGTTTTGGCCTATCTAAGGAGTTTTTCCTAGCCACTGTGCTTCTACACCTGCATTGTTTGCTGTTTGGGGTTTTAGGCTGGGTTTCTGTACAGCACTTCTAGATATCAGCTGATGTACGAAGGGCTATTTAAATTAATTTGATTTGATATCTGATATGGGCAGAAAGCGTAAATTATTAGTAATCTAACTGCACTGTCCAATATACAGTAGCTTTTACAGTGAAATAATAACATGCTTTTGTTTGAGGAGAGTGCACAATTTTGAACATGAAAAGTTACTAATAAACAAATGAGTCACATTTGGGCAGTCTTGATACAACATTTTGACCAGAAGTGCAATGGTTCATTGGATCAGTCTAAAATGTTGCACATACACTGCTGCCATCTAGTGGCTGAAATATAAATGGCATCGGGGCTGGAATAATACGTAATGGCCTTTCTCTTGCATTTCAAAGATGATGGAATGAACAAAACACAAAAGAAAGGGTTTTTTTTTCATTTTATTATCTTTTACCAGATCTATTGTGTTATATTCTACTACTTTCCTTTCACATTTCCACAAACTCCAAAGTGTTTCCTTTCAAATGGTACCAAGAATATGCATATACTTGCTTCAGGTCCTGAGCTACAGGCAGTTAGATTTGGGTATGTCATTTTAGGCGAAAATTTAAATAAAGGGGCGGATCCTTAAGAAGTTTAAGAACAAATTCTTATTTACATTGACGGCCAAGGAACAGTGGGTTAACTGCCTTGTTCAGGGGCAGAACGACAGATTTTTAGATCTAGCAACCTTTTGGTTACTGGCCCAATGCTCTAACCGCTAGGCTACCTGTCGCTATAAAAAAAACTAACTAATAACATATTTCAAGAAACCAAACCATGATTATTCTCTCCTCACTAGAAACGGAACATGTTGACATGTAGTCCACCCTAACAATATAACTATATTTTTGAATACCAACCTATACTGGATATTCCCTTTCTGCTTCACACTTATTAAACATCTATTATTTTAACCTATAATGCGCCAAATGTTGAAAATACAACAGCCAATTCTTAATCAGTCCAAACACTTTACTTTCCAATTGACTTACTTTCCTTTGATACCTTCACTAGTCTACATCTCTGTTTCTTTAAACTCAGAAAGTCCTCTAAAATCTCTATTTTACTCTACCTCTGTCTTTCCGTCTAACGTTACTATAGCAGGTGAACAATTTTTTTAAAGTACAGTCAAAACAAACATAACTTCTGTTCACAGGGAAGCCACTTAAATTACCCCTTTCCCTTTTGTTAATTCTATACATGCATTTTAAAACAAAAAGGAAATAAAGTGTCTCAAGAGATTAAAACCCCTAGTTTCCTGAATCGCATTGTTCTCGAAAACCCCCGAATGATCATGTCAGTGGGTCACAAACCATTGCCTTATGATGTTTGATCGATGGAAACTCACATTATCACAAGTAACCACATACTTTGACAAATCCTCTCGAAACAGACCCCTCTCATCATCAAGGATGAGAGCCCTGTAGAGAGTCTCTAAAAAGTTGAGTAGATGCTGGGTGTTGTATGGCCCTATAAGGGGGATATGGTTTAGGACACCATGCTCCGAAATAGCAGCACACATGGTGATATTTCCTCCCCGTTGGCCTGGCAAATCCACAGTACCTGTGTGACCGATGATATTCCGACCCCGCCTTCTGCATTTGGTCAGGTTGAAGCCAGCCTCATCCACGTATACAACGCTGTGAGAGGGTTCACTTGATTCCAACTCCATTATACACTATATCCCAGAACACACAGTTTAATTTGTTTTGGTAAGGAAGAGTGGCATAAAATGTACATATATTGCATGTTCCTTCCACAGCAATGGAAATGTGTGCAGTTTATGCTTACTGTACTATGTATCACTATAAAATGTTGCTGTAAAGTAGTTACATATATATATATGTTTTACCTGTACATACTGGTACCGTAGCTCCTTAACTCTGTCCTCATTCCTTTGGAATGGTACACGGTATAGCTGTTTCATACTCATCTGGTTTCTATGCAGCACCCTGTCGATGGTTGAGATGCTGGATGTTTTCAAAGACATCGTTGTCTTCTATAATGGTCCTTTGTATCTCCCTGAGTCTCATGGCATTGTCTGCTCGGACCATGGTGCAAATAGCCTCCTCCTGTTGAGGTGTGAAAAGGCGTCCTCTGCCACCGGTTTGAGGTAATCTTGCAGTCCTATGTGGGGGAAAATGCAGTGATGCATCGCACACTTTCACATAAACAAAAACTATGCGAACACACATTTTACTGTAAATCATACAGGTGGGTGCATGTAAGGTGCAGTATGTATCTGTATAGAGTATATTTCTGTATGCTGTGAAATACAAGTGGACTACTGTAATATGAAGCATTGTAGGAAGTATACAGTATACTGCTTATATACATTAACAGTGCGCTGTACATTGGTGGACATACCTGTTCTCTCTTCAAAACGTTGTAACTATTGAGGACACGGTTGATCTCCCAATATTCGGTTGCACCCTTCGACCCGCCTCAGCCATTGTAAGGCCATGATTGACAACATGGTCTACAATAGTGGCCCTTATGTCATCAGATATGCGCCTATGTCTTCTTCTGCCTCTTCCTCTGTTTTGGCTTCCACCACGCGTCCTTGCTCCTCTTCTTCCTCCTCTTGGCTGTTGACCCTGTTCGTTTCCTGGTCCATCCATTATTGGAAAATTGCAACTCTGTGTTGTGGTCTGTCTATATATGCTTGCCAATTGATTCTTCATGAGATGCACCTTTGAGCAATTTAGACAACTAGTTGATTGTTGGTTGAACTAACACTTTACATTCCTTCATGAGTGAAGATCAATTTCACCTGCACGATTCATCAATTCACGTTTTTGTACAAAAGGTCTAATAGAAATGTGTAAAACTATGCTTGACAGTTTATGACAAGTAGTTCAACAATTTTGCATGTCATGGCGTATGCAAGGAAGAAATGCCTAGATGTTTTGAGGGGTAAGACTATTCAACAAAGAACCATCTACTATATTTTGATCAACATGACATGAGCAATTGATAATGTGTAAAAAAGCTGACACTTGTATATTAACAATTGCAATTTGTTCAAAGGAATAAGAAATTGCTTTAATGATGTGCACAAGTGACTAGATGATTTGGAATTTGTTACAAGTAGTATCAAGAATTGCACTTTTGATCTAAGAAATGCACCAAAGCGAATGAGAAAAATTGTAACAGTGTGTTTAAACAGGGTGGTATTAACTGTGTTATATCACCAGTGTGGTATTAACAATGTGGTATTAACAGTATGGTATTAACAGTGTGGTATTAACAGTGTGGTATTAACAGTATGGTATTAACAGTGTGGTATTAACAGTATGGTATTAACAGTATGGTATTAACAGCGTGGTATTAACAGTGTGGTATTAACAGTGTGGTATTAACAGTATGGTATTAACAGTGTGGTATTAACAGTGTGGTATTAACAGTGTGGTATTAACAGTGTAGTATTAACAGTATGGTATTAGGAAAATGGTATTACCAGTATGGTGTTCACAGTGTAGTATTAACAGTGTGGTATTAACAGTGTGGTATTACCAGTGTGGTATTAACTGTGTAGTATTAGCAGTGTAGTATTAGCAGTATGGTATTAGCAGTATGGTATTAGCAGTATGGTATTAGCAGTATGGTATTAACAGTGTAGTATGAACACTATGGTATTAACAGTGTGGTATTAACAGTATGGTATTAACAGTGTAGTTTCAGCAGTATGGTATTAGCAGTGTGGTATTAACTGTGTAGTATTAGCAGTGTAGTATTAGCAGTATGGTATTAGCAGTATGGTATTAGCAGTATGGTATTAGCAGTATGGTATTAACAGTGTAGTATGAACACTATGGTATTAACAGTGTGGTATTAACAGTATGGTATTAACAGTGTAGTTTCAGCAGTATGGTATTAGCAGTGTGGTATTAACTGTGTAGTATTAGCAGTGTAGTATTAGCAGTATGGTATTAGCAGTATGGTATTAGCAGTATGGTATTAGCAGTATGGTATTAGCAGTATGGTATTAACAGTGTAGTATGAACACTATGGTATTAACAGTGTGGTATTAACAGTATGGTATTAACAGTGTAGTTTCAGCAGTATGGTATTAACAGTGTGGTATTAACTGTGTAGTATTAGCAGTGTAGTATTAGCAGTATGGTATTAGCAGTATGGTATTAGCAGTATGGTATTAGCAGTATGGTATTAGCAGTGTAGTATGAACACTATGGTATTAACAGTGTGGTATTAACAGTATGGTATTAACAGTGTAGTTTCAGCAGTATGGTATTAACAGTGTGGTATTAACTGTGTAGTATTAGCAGTGTAGTATTAGCAGTATGGTATTAGCAGTATGGTATTAGCAGTATGGTATTAGCAGTATGGTATTAGCAGTATGGTATTAACAGTGTAGTATGAACACTATGGTATTAACAGTGTGGTATTAACAGTATGGTATTAACAGTGTAGTTTCAGCAGTATGGTATTAGCAGTGTAGTATTAGCAGTATGGTATTAACAGTGTGGTATTAACAGTGTAGTATTAGCAGTGTAGTCTTAGCAGTATGGTATTAACAGTGTAGAATTAGCAGTATGGTATTAACAGTGTGGTATTAACAGTGTAGTATTAGCAGTGTAGTCTTAGCAGTATGGTATTAACAGTGTAGTATTAGCAGTATGGTATTAGCAGTGT
Source organism: Oncorhynchus masou masou (assembly GCF_036934945.1). Taxonomy (NCBI): domain Eukaryota; kingdom Metazoa; phylum Chordata; class Actinopteri; order Salmoniformes; family Salmonidae; genus Oncorhynchus; species Oncorhynchus masou. Next base: position 82,229,175 of record NC_088243.1, read on the forward strand.
AGTATTAGCAGTATGGTATTAACAGTGTGGTATTAACAGTGTAGTATTAGCAGTATGGTATTAACATTGTGGTATTAACAGTGTGGTATTAACAGTGTAGTATTAGCAGTTTTTATTTTTTTATTTTACCTTTATTTTACTAGGCAAGTCAGTTAAGAAAAAATTCTTATTTTCAATGACGGCCTAGGAACAGTGGGTTAACTGCCTGTTCAGGGGCAGAACGACAGATTTTGTACCTTGTCAGCTCGGGGATTTGAACTTGCAACCTTTCGGTTACTAGTCCAATGCTCGAACCACTAGGCTACCCTGCCGCCCCAATGAAAGCCGCCTAGTGCAGTATGGTATTAACAGTGTAGTCTTAGCAGATTAGTATTAGCAGTATGGTATTAGCAGTGTAGTATTAACAGTGTGGTATTAACAGTGTAGTATTAACAGTGTAGTATTAGCAGTATGGTATTAGCAGTGTAGTATTAGCAGTATGGTATTAACAGTGTGGTTTTAACAGTGTGGTATTAACAGTGTGGTATTAACAGTGTAGTATTAGAAGTGTGGTATTAACAGTTTAGTATTAGAAGTATGGTATTAGCAGTATGGTATTAACAGTGTAGTATTAACAGTGTGGTATTAGCAGTATGGTATTAACAGTGTAGTATTAGCAGTATGGTATTAACAGTGTGGTATTAGCAGTATGGTATTAGCAGTATGGTATTAGCAGTATGGTATTAACAGTGTAGTATTAGCAGTATGGTATTAGCAGTATGGTATTAACAGTGTAGTATTAGCAGTGTGGTATTAGCAGTATGGTATTAGCAGTATGGTATTAACAGTGTAGTATTAGCAGTATGGTATTAACAGTGTGGTATTAGCAGTATGGTATTAGCAGTATGGTATTAGCAGTATGGTATTAGCAGTATGGTATTAACAGTGTAGTATTAGCAGTATGGTATTAGCAGTATGGTATTAGCAGTATGGTATTAACAGTGTAGTATTAGCAGTATGGTATTAACAGTGTGGTAATAACAGTTTCGTCTTAGCAGTTTAGTATTAGAAGTATGGTATTAACAGTGTAGTATTAGCAGTCTAGTATTAGCAGTATGGTATTAACAGTGTGGTATTAACAGTGTGGTATTGACAGTGTGGTATTAACAGTGTAGTATTAACAGTGTAGTATTATAAGTATGGTATTAACAGTATGGTGTTAACAGTGTTTTATTAGCAGTATGGTGTTAACGGTGTGGTATTAGCAGTATGGTATTAACAGTGTGGTATTAACAGTGTAGTATTAACAGTGTAGTATTAGCAGTATGGTATTAGCAGTATGGTATTAACAGTGTGGTATTAACAGTATGGTATTAACAGTGTAGTATTAACAGTGTAGTATTAGCAGTATGGTATTAACAGTGTGGTATTAACAGTGTAGTATTAGCAGTATGGTATTAACAGTGTGGTATTAACAGTGTGGTATTGACAGTGTAGATTTAGCAGTATGGTATTAACAGTGTAGTATTATAAGTATGGTATTAACAGTATGGTGTTAACAGTGTAGTATTATAAGTATGGTATTAACAGTATGGTGTTAACAGTGTTTTATTAGCAGTATGGTGTTAACGGTGTGGTATTAGCAGTATGGTATTAACAGTGTGGTATTAACAGTGTAGTATTAACAGTGTAGTATTAACAGTGTGGTATTGACAGTGTAGATTTAGCAGTATGGTATTAACAGTGTAGTCTTAGCAGTGTAGTATTAACAGTGTAGTATTAGCAGTATGGTATTAGCAGTATGGTATTAACAGTGTGGTATTAACAGTATGGTATTAACAGTGTAGTATTAACAGTGTAGTATTAGCAGTATGGTATTAGCAGTATGGTATTAACAGTGTGGTATTAACAGTGTAGTATTAGCAGTATGGTATTAACAGTGTGGTATTAACAGTGTGGTATTGACAGTGTAGATTTAGCAGTATGGTATTAACAGTGTAGTCTTAGCAGTGTAGTATTAGCAGTGTAGTATTAGCAGTATGGTATTAACAGTGTAGTCTTAACAGTGTAGTATTAGCAGTATGGTATTAGCAGTGTAGTATTAGCAGTATGGTATTAACAGTGTAGTCTTAGCAGTGTAGTATTAGCAGTGTAGTAGTAGCAGTATGGTATTAACAGTGTAGTATTAGCAGTATGGTATTAGCAGTGTAGTATTAGCAGTATGGTATTAACATTGTGGTATTAGCAGTATGGTATTAACAGTGTAGTCTTAGCAGTGTAGTATTAGCAGTATGGTATTAATAGTGTGTGGTGGTTAATAAATAAATAAACACTGTTGATTTATTCATGCTGGGCTCTCAGTCTCTGGATGTCTCCTAAGTGGCACCCTATTCTCTATATAGTGCACGACTTTGGACCAGTCCACCCCTCTCTCTCTCTATCTCTCCCCCCCCCCCCCTCTCTCTCTCTCTCTCTCAGAGATGTGCTAGAGATGTAGAATTATTTTCTGAAGGATGTTTTTGCTGTTACACTATTCCCAGACCTTGTGCAAATTGTGTGGGCAGCGCCCACTGCTATGAACAACTATTATACTGGAATGAACAGTCTCATACTGAAGCATGTCCTCAAAACATAAGTCATTGAATGTAGATAGACATTTTCATTTTATATATCGTACACCTACACAACAATAATTGAGTTTAGCTGCCTTGAAGATGTATCCCACCTTATTGAAAACACTAGCCTTTTTCCAAATAGCCTTTACAACTGCTTGTCTTTTATTATGGAGGCCTTTATTTTGAAGGCATTCCACTTTAGTGATTCAGCTGGTCCAAGGCCTTGGCAAGAGCATGTTCTGAAACAACAGTAGCTCTCCTACTATCTAGAGTTCAAATGTGTACAGGAACATAGTGCGCCTTGCAGCACGCAAACCTACATTATTTCCCTCTCATTAGTCTACTTTCTTTGATGAGAATTAAGAGGGAAAAAAACTACCAAGCTCAGCTCCCTTCAAAGACTTCATAATAAAAGTATTATCAGAGAGCCTGAGTAGCAAATCTGTTCCTTCCTCCATCAAGCAAACTTGTTGCATTAATAAGCACACACTGAAATCAGCAAGGATGCTATCAGGAGTAGTGATAGGAGAAAAATAGCAGGAGATAGAGGAAACTGTGAGAGACAGAGACAGACAAACTTGAAGTAGTGAGATAGAACGAGAGAGAGAGAGAGAGAGAGAGAAAAATTGAAGAGCAAACTGGGCCTGTGCTGGCCTCTGTTGTTCTGGACCATTAGAGGGAGAGAGAATGGTTGGTCTCGTGTGCCCAGTGCTCTCTGCTGTCTGATAGGAGAGAGAATGGTTGGTCTCATGTGCCCAGTGCTCTCTGCTGTCTGATAGGAGAGAGAATGGCTAGTCTCATGTGCCCAGTGCTCTCTGCTGTCTGATAGGAGAGAGAATGGTTGGTCTCGTGTGCCCAGTGCTCTCTGCTGTCTGATAGGAGAGAGAATGGTTAGTCTCATGTGCCCAGTGCTCTCTGCTGTCTGATAGGAGAGAGAATGGTTGGTCTCATGTGCCCAGTGCTCTCTGCTGTCTGATAGGAGAGAGAATGGTTGGTCTCGTGTGCCCAGTGCTCTCTGCTGTCTGATAGGAGAGAGAATGGTTGGTCTCATGTGCCCAGTGCTCTCTGCTGTCTGATAGGAGAGAGAATGGCTAGTCTCATGTGCCCAGTGCTCTCTGCTGTCTGATAGGAGAGAGAATGGTTGGTCTCATGTGTCCAGTGCTCTCTGCTGTCTGATAGGAGAGAGAATGGCTAGTCTCATGTCCAAAGGAGATGTTAATTAGCTATTTTACAGGGCCTGGCCATGCAACTGGACAACAGGGAGAGACATCGGCGGACCACACACACACACACACACACACACACACACACACACACACACACACACACACACACACACACACACACACACACACACACACACACACACACACACACACACACACACACACACACACACACACACACACACACACACACACACACACACACACACACACACACACACACACACACACACACACACACACACACACACACACACACGCAGAGAGATAGAGAGAAGGTACAAGGCTGACTGATACATGGCCAGGCCTCCTCAGAGACAGGCTTATACTATCCTACTGATTACTGCTGATGAGTAAACAACACTGAGCCAAAACCCAGGACACACACACACACGCAGCAGAGAAAGCATGCACATGCACACACACACCCACCCCACAAACACACACACGGTCAAGGACAATGTCATTTCCCACAAATGACATTTCCTTGGAGTGCCAGGACTGCCACGGTTCATACAATCCTTTTACGTTCATTAGTGGATGGTACACTTGAAAGAGTTGGACTGATCCCTAGACACAATATGACTCATTCATTTTCTCTGTCTGTCATCAGAGAAAACAGAGCTTATAGTCATATCACATACTATGAGGCTGCATGTCTATTGCCAGGAGTAGCCTGTATGCTTTCTGGGACCAATCAGTTCACCTCAATGTTCCGCACTTCAGCTTCCGCAATGGTTCCAAGATATTTCATCTGGAAAGGAAAGCCAAGGTTCAAGGCATAAACACAAACAGTGGAAAGCTACTTAGTCACAGCGCTTCAAGGCTGAATTACAGCTGTTATTACAGCTGTTGTCTTTCTTCCTACTCACCTGTCATAATGATTACATCAGATAGGACTACATGGGCTATGTCCCAAATGGCACCATATAACCTACATAGTGCAGTGCTCATAGGGATCTGGTCAAAAGTAGTGCACTATATAGAGAATAGGGTGCCATTTGGAAAACAGACCACGATGACCCTGGACAGCTCATTGAACCTTAGTTTCACTCTGTCACATTCAAACAAAACATTTCCCAGAATTCCACGAGAGTGTTCAATCAGAACCTGAATCCCAGCCAGCAAGGTCAGGTGACATCACTGTCATCAGCGTCTTAGGGCAAATGTCTGTTTCTGACAAACTAAGAAGCCTTACGCTGCCTCCAAGAAAACAACATGTCTGCATTTTAAATGGGACCCTATTCCCTATATCCTGCACTACCTTTGACCAGAGTAGAGGTAAACTACATGACCAAAGTATGTGGACACCTGCTCCTCGAACACCTCATTCCAAAATCATGGGCATTAATGTGGAGTTGGCCTCACCCCTTTGTTACTACAATAGCCTCCACTTTTCTGGGAAGGTTTTCCAGTAGATGTTGGAAATTGCTGCGGGGACTTGCTTCCATTCAGCCACAAGAGCATTAGTGAGGTCAGGCACTGATGTTGGGGCGATTAGGCCTGGCTCGCAGTCGGCGTTCCAATTCATCCCAAATGTGATTTGATGGGGCTGAGGTCATGGCTCTGCGTAGGCCAGTCAAGGTTTTCCACACCGATCTCGACAAACCATTTGTGTATGGACCTTACTTTGTGCACGGAGGTATTGTCATGCTGAAACAGTAAAGGGCCTTACCCAAACTGTTGCCACAAAGTTGGAAGCACAGAATCGTCTAAAATGTCCTTGTGTGCTGTAGCATTAAGATTACCCTTCACTGGATTTAAGGGGCTTAGTCTGAATCATGAAAAACAGCCCCAGACTTTTATATCCCCTCCACCAGACTTTACAGTTGACACTTTGCATTCGGGCAGGTAGCATTCTACTGGCATCTGCTAAACCCATATTTGTCAGTTGGACTGCCAGATGGTGAAGTGTGATTCATCACTCCAGAGAACGCTTTCCGGAGTCCAATGGCGGCGAGCTTTACACCACTCCAGCCAACACTTGCCATTGCGCATGGTGTTCTTAGGGTTTTGTGCTCCTTTTCAGCCATGGAAACCCAGTTCTTGTGCAGTCATTGCTTCCCGAGGCAGTTTGGAACATGGTAGTGAGTGATGCATCCGAGGACAGATGATTTTTACGCGCTAAGTGCTTCAGCACTCAGAGGTCCCATTCTGTGAGCTTGTGAGCTTGTGTGGCCTACCACCTCGTGGCTGAGCAGTTGATGCTTTGTGACATTTCCACTTCACAATAACATCACTTACAGTTGACCAGGGCAGCTCTAGCAGGACAGAAATGTGACGAAATGACTTGTTGGAAAGGTGGCATTCTATGATGGTGCCATGTTGAAAGTCACTGAGCTCTTCAGTAAGGCCATTCTACTGCCAATGTTTGTCTATTGTGATTGCATGGCTGTGTTCCCAATTTTATACACCTGTCAGCAACGTGGCTGAAATAGTTGAATCCACTGATTTGAAGGAGTGTCCACATACTTTTGGATATATAGCATTGTGCTGCATATAAAAGCAGTGCACTATATAGGAAATAGGGTGCCGTTTGGAACATAAACAACATGTTTGTAGTCTGTTGGTAGGTGGCTGTTAGATGGCTGTTCTCACTCCCTCCATCTCTTTACTTTATCTTTGAGATGAGAGACAGAATGGTGTGTGTGTGTGTGTGTGTGTGTGTGTGTGTGTGTGTGTGTGTGTGTGTGTGTGTGTGTGTGTGTGTGTGTGTGTGTGTGTGTGTGTGTGTGTGTGTGTGTGTGTGTGTGTACTGAGCAGTAGAGAAGGAACCTGTGCCAGAAGATGTCTCAGCATGTCTTTGTCAGTGGTTAATTGGCTAACCAACGTTCCCAAGAGAGAACTTCCAATCTCTGAGTGTCAAGTGGAGCTTGAGATGCTAGCAGTACGTTCTCACAGAACAGCTCTATTGACAATCTAAAAAAGACAAGCTATCAGCTAACAAGCAGCTATCAAGCAGTTGGAGAGTGCTTAGCAGTAGGCTAACGTGTAGCTAACGAATGGTTCTTCAAGCAGCCAGCAAGCAGTTTGCATATGACTAGGAAATGGCTAATAAGTAGCCAATTACCATAATAACGTTTGGCAAGCGGTACCAGAGCACCAAGTCTAGGTCCAAAGGCTCCTTAACAGCTTCTACCCCAACCCATAAGACTGATGAAAAATTAATCAAATGACCACCAGGACTATTTACATTGAACCCCCCTTTGTTTTTACACTGCTGCTACTCGTGGTTTATTATCTATGCATAGTCACTTTACCCCTACCTATATGTACGAACTCCCGCAACTAACCTGTACCTCACCACATTGATTCGGTACCCCCTGTATGTAGCCTCATTATTGTTATTTTATTGTGTTACTTTTGTTTTCATTTTTTACTTTCATTTATTTCTTAACTCTTAACTGCATTGTTGGTTAAGGGATTGTAAGTAAGCATTTTGCAGTAAGGTATACACACACCTGCTGCATTCGGCGCATGTGAAAACTAACATTTGATTTGATTTGAACAAGAGGCTGGCAAGCGACTAGCGGTCCATAAAGTTGCTTTTGGTAGCAGTTGTAAAACTGGGAACAATTTTATCACGCCGAAAAATAACTCAAGACAGATTTTGTCCCACTGAAGAAAATAAAAGTAAAGGGTTTGGCTTTGTAATATGAGCATGTCTCCGTTATAGTGTGAATATTAACCTCTAATAAGCACAGTGATGTGCTTCTCTCTATGGGGGGCTGGGTGATTGTTTTATGAAGGGGGACAAGTTTGCTCTGGGGACGAAGCCCATAGCATCGATACTCTTACTCTGTGTGTGTGTGTCTGTGTGTCTGTGTCTGTGTGTGTGTGTGTGTGTGTCTGTGTGCCTGTGTGCGTGTGTGTGTGTGCCTGTGTGTGCGTGTGTGTGTGTGTGTGTGTGTGTGTGTGTGTGTGTGTGTATATGTGTGCGTGTGGGCGTGAGTGTGTGTGTGTATATATACGTGTATATGTGTGTGTGTATATGTGTGCGTGTGGGCGTGAGTGTGTGCATGTGCGTTTATTTGTGTCTGTGTATGTGTCTGTGATCTTGGCCCTTGGAGTCCATAGCATCGATAATCTTACTCTGTGTGTGTGTGTGTGTGTGTGTGTGTGTGTGTGTGTGTGTGTGTCTGTGTCGTCTGTGTCTGTGTCTGTGTCTGTGTCTGTGTCTGTGTCTGTGATCTTGGCCCTTGGAGTCCATAGCTCCATCAGTCTTTACAGTACACCCTCTCTGTCAGTCTGCTCCCTGGTCTTTGATTGGCTAGGATCTAAGCTCTATTTTTAGCACTATCCCCATGACAATAGCAGCCAAGTCCTTGATACAATGACTGGGCACTGAGTGAAAAAACGAGATGGGAAAACTACATTGGTTGCATCCCAAGTGTTTCATCGCCAAGGTGAGAGAGGCTTGGCTGGGAGGACATCCTGTTCTCCATGGACATGGAGGCCCTAGACTCAAACATTGATGGTGAAAAGAAGTGCACTAAATACAGTAGGGAATAGGTTGCTGTTTCAAATCAAATCCAATTGTATTTGTCATATGCGCCGATTACAACAGTGAATGCTTACTTTACAAGCCCTTAACCAACAATGCAGTTTTAAGAAAATACAAAACAAAAAAGTAAGAGATAAGAACAACAAATTATTAAAAAGCAGCAGTAAATAACAATGGTGAAGATATATACAGGGGGTACTGATACAGAGTCAATGTGTGGGGGCACCGGTTAGTCGAGGTAATTGAGGTAATATGTACATGTAGGTAGAGTTATTAAAGTGACTATGCATAGATAATAACAGAGAGAAGCAGCAGAGTTCCAGAGAGGAGGGCAATGCAAATAGTCTGGGTAGCCATTTGATGAGGTGTTCAGGAGTCTTATGTCTTGGGGGTAGAAGCTGTTTAGAAGCCTCTTGGACCTAGACTTGGCGCTCCGGTACCGCTTGCCGTGCGGTAGCAGAGGGAACAGTCTATGACTAGGGTCTTTGACAATTTTTAGGGCCTTCCTCTGACACAGCCTGGTATAGAGGTCCTGGATGGAAGGACACTTGACCCTGGTGATGTACACGGCCGTTTGCACTACCCTCTGCAGTGCCTTGTGGTCGAAGGCTGAGCAGTTACCATACCAGGCAGTAATGCAACCTGTCAGGATGCCCTCGATGGTGCAGCTGTAAAAACCTTTGAGGATCTGAGGACCAATGCTCTACTACAGCCCTATTCGATGAGAATGGGGGAGTGCTCGGTCCTCCTTTTCATGTAGTCGACAATCATCTCCTTTGTGTTGATCACATTGAGGGAAAGGTTGTTGTCCAGGTCCCTGACCTCCTCCGTATAGGCTGTCTCATCATTGACGGTGATCAGGCCTACCACTGTTGTGTCATCAGCATACTTAATGATGGCATTGGAGTTATGCGTGGCCGTGCAGTCATGCGTGAACAGGGAGTACAGGAGGGAACTGAGTACGTACCCCTGAGGGGCCCCTGTGTTGAGATCAGCGTGACGGATATGTTGTTACCTACCCTCACCACCTGGGGTCGGCACATCAGGAAGTCCAGGATTCAGTAGTAGAGGTGTTTAGTCCCAGGGTCCTTAGCTTAGTGATGAGCTTTGAGGGCACTATGGTGTTGAACGCTAAGCAATAGTCAATGAATAGCATTCTCACATAGGTGTTCCTTTTGGCCAGGTGTGAAAGGGCAGTGTGGAATGCTGGGATAATGGTGTTGATGTGAGCCATTACAAGCCTTTCACAGCATTTCATGGCTACAGACGTGAGTGCTACAGGTCAACAGTCATTTAGACAGTTTACCTTAGTATTCTTGGGCACAGGGACTATGGTGGTCTGCTTGGAACATGTTCGTAATACAGATTCAGACAGTCAGAGGTTGAAAATGTCAGTGAAGACACTTGCCAGTTGGTCAGCACATGCTCGCAGTACATGTCCTGGTAATCCGTCTGGCCTTGCAGCCTTGTGAATATTGACCTGTATAAGGTCTAACCCACATTGACTGCGGTGAGCGTGATCACACAATCATTCAGCTGAACAGCTGAATCTCTCATGCATGTTTCAGTGTTACTTGGCTTGACGCGAGCACATCATTTGTTTGGTAGGCTCGTGTCACTGGGCAGCTCTCGGCTGTGCTTCCCTTTGTAGTCTGTAATAGTTTGCCACATCTGAGCGTCGGAGCCGGTGTAGTGCGACTCGATCTTAGTCCTGTATTGATGGTTCGGAGGAGGGCATAGCGGGACTTCTTATAAGCTTCCGGTTTAGAGTCTCGCTACTTGAAAGTGGCAGCTCTACCCTTTAGCTCAGTGTGAATGTTTCCTGTAATCCATGGCTTCTGGTTGGGGTATGTACGTACAGTCACTGTGGGGACGATGTCCTTGATGCACTTATTGATAAAGCCAGTGACTCATGTGGTGTACTCCTCAATGCCATCGGAAGAATCCCTGAACATGTTCCAGTCTGTGATAGCAAAACAGTCCTGTAGTTACATCTGACCACTTTTTTATAGACCGAGTCACTGGTGCTTCCTGTTTTCATTTTTACTTGTGGGCAGGAATCAGAAGGATAGAATTATGGTCAGATTTGCCAAATTAAGTGTGAGGGAGAGCTTTGTACGCGTCTCTGTGTGTGGAGTAAAGGTGGTCTTGAATTTTTTCCCCTCTGGTTGCCCATTTAACATACTGATAGATATTAGGTTAAACTGATTTAAGTTTCCCTGCATTAAAGTCGCCGGCCAATAGGAGCGCTGCCTCTGGATGATAATTTTCCTATCTGCTAATATGCAGCTCATTGCGGTATACAGCTCATTGAGTGCAGTGTTAGTGCCAGCATCAGTCTGTAGTGGTATGTAGACAGCTTCAAAAAGGTAGATAGTGTGGTCTACAGCTTATCATGAGATACTCTACCTCATGTGAGCAAAACCTTGAGACTTCCTTAGATATCGTGCACCAGCTGTTGTTAACATATAGGCCCCCACCCCCACCTGGTGTTCTATCCTGCCGATAGAGTGTATAACCCGCCAGCTGTATGTTCTTAATGTTGTTGTTCAGCCACGACTAGGTGAAAGATATTACAGTTTTTAATGTCCCGTTGGTAGGATATACGTGCTTTCAGTTCGTCCCATTTATTTTCCAGCGATTGAACATTAGCTAGCAGGACAGAAGTCAAAGGTAGATTAGCCACTCGTCACCTGATCCTCACAAGGCACCCTGATCTTTTTCTGCAAAAACTCTGTTTCCTTCTGCGAATGACAGGGATTTGGGCCAGGTCGGGTGTCTGTAGTATATCCCTTCCGTCCGCCCTCGTTGAAGAAAAACTCTTTGTCTAATCTGAGGTGAGTAATTGCAGTTCTGATCTCCAGAAGCTTCATTCGGTCATAAGAGACGGTAGCAGCAACATTATGTATAAAACAAGTTACAAACAATGCAAAAAAACAAACAAAATAGCTAAATAGAATGGTTGGTTAAGAGCCGATAAGACAGCAGACATCCCCTCCGGCACCATCATTCATCATCATTTGATGAATTTGGGACACAGCCATTGGTCGTTAATGTGGACAGTTCTGATGGGATAAATCCATTATTCAATAGCTGAGAGGAGAGGTGATGAGAGCCCTCTTAGCCGTGCTTTTATCACTTTAGTTTAGCACAATGTTACAAAACTAATTCTGAAAACCATGGCTTTCAGCTCTGACATTTCAACACAGGAAAGGATTGGGATCGATTATAATTCTGTCCTGGACCTTAGAGTCCCCCCTCCATCTCTCTCTCCCTCTCCTTCTCTCTCTCTGTCTCTGAATTCAATTTCAATTTAAGGGGCTTTATTGGCATGGGAAACATATGTTAACAAAGCAAGGGGAAAAGATAATAAACAAACGTGAAATAAACAAATTAAAAAATGAACAGTAAACATTACACTCACAAATCTGTCTCTGTCTCTGTGGTGGTTAATTTCTTTACTATCAAATGAGGAGAGACAAACTTATCGCTCAAGTCTGAGTTATACTTAAACTAAATCTTTAATCACTTATTAATAAGGAGCAGGTAGATACAACTCACACATATAAAGTGAATAGATTGAGTGCTCTACGAAAATGATGGCTGGTCGACGATTCACGGTCAAATGATTTGTTGATAGCGCCAGGACAAAAGTACAAATGTCTTTTATAGCCAAGATACACAGCTTTCAACCAACATGATGAACAACAGATATATAGAATGGGTCACAAGGTTAAGATTTGTATGAAAGGTACCTATAATACATAGCAGACAGTATCTGCTGTGTCAATAGTTTTCATTGTGTAGAGACCAGTGTCTGGCCCTCCGACTCCAAACTGGAACCATCTCTCTCTGGTACAACACAGAACAGAAACGTTAACTCATGCTCTGGAATGCTCTTTAGGTTTTATCACCCAAAATACATGGTAAATCTCATGTCAGTGTTATCTCCCAGAGACCCATCCTCAGTAGAACACACAAACAATAGTTAATACTCTATTCTGTTGCATAACACAACCATTTGATGCAATAAAAGTATTATAACATAACCTTGCAATTTTTCCAACATATCTCCCTCTCCCTCTCCCTCTCAATTCAATTTCAATTTAAGGGGCTTTATTGGCATGGGAAACATATGTTTACATTGCCAAAGCAAAGGAAATAGGTAATAAACAAAAATGAAATAAACAATAAAAAATGTATGGTAAACATTCAATACCGCCTTGCACACACTTTCCTGCATCTAGATGATCTTGTCCAAAAGTTCCAAATGAGAGTTTCTATTGGACAATTGGTGTGTTTATTCCCTTTTTGTTTATTTTGCTTCCATTCATTTTTTTTTTCAACAGAATCGGCGGAATGAATACACCTTTGATCACGCGCAAACATTTCCCTTTCATAGCAGCCACATACAAACAGCTCTTTGTACTCCTTCAGTAAAGTCATTTTCAAGGATCCGCGTCCCATCAATGGGACAGTTGTAAATCATGAAGCATGTTATGTCAAGATCGCAGATCTAGTACTAAATTAAATTAATTCTCTGATCTTTTAATTGGGTGGACAACATGTCAGTTCATGCTGCAAGAGCTCTTATAGGTTATAGGACGTCCTTCGGAAGTTGTCATAATTACTGTGTAAGTCTGGAAGGGGGTGAGAGCCATACGCCTCCTAGGTTATGTATTGAAGTCTATATACCCAGACAAGAACGGAAGTTAGCATCATGGTGCTGTTGAGGCTACTGTAGATCTTCATTGCAAAACAGTGTTTAAATAAATTATTTGGTGATGTGAATATATTCAGTATAGTTGTATCTATCAATCAAATGTATTTATAAAGCCCTTTTTACATCAGACGATGTCTCAAAGTGCTGCACAGAAACCCAGCCTAAAACCCCAAACAGCAAGCAATGCATCGAGCTGATCAAGGGTGTTAACAGATGCAAACGAGAGTTTCTATTGGACATGTTGGTTCAGCTGTGGGTCAAATTAGTATTTAAACCATCTAATTTTTCATGCTGATTTTACTGCTCAACCATTCATTAACTCCAATGGGCCCTATTCATTAAATCCAATGAGCCCTATTCATTACATCCAATAAGCCCTATTCATTAAATCCAATAAGCCCTATTCATTAAATCCAATAAGCCCTATTCATTAAATCCAATAAGCCCTATTCATTAAATCTAATAAGCCCTATTCATTAAATCCAATAAGCCCTATTCATTACATCCAATAAGCCCTATTCATTAAATCCAATAAGCCCTATTCATTAAATCCAATAAGCCCTATTCATTAAATCCAATAAGCCCTATTCATTAAATCCAATAAGCCCTATTCATTACATCCAATAAGCCCTATTCATTAAATCCAATAAGCCCTATTCATTACATCCAATAAGCCCTATTCATTAAATCCAATAAGCCCTATTCATTAAATCCAATAAGCCCTATTCATTACATCCAATAAGCCCTATTCATTAAATCCAATAAGCCCTATTCATTACATCCAATAAGCCCTATTCATTACATCCAATAAGCCCCATTCATTAAATCCAATAAGCCCTATTCATTACATCCAATAAGCCCTATTCATTAAATCCAATAAGCCCTTTTCATTACATCCAATAAACCCTATTCATTAAATCCAATAAGCCCTATTCATTACATCCAATAAGCCCTATTCATTACATCCAATAAGCCCCATTCATTAAATAATAAACAACCACAGGAATCAGACAGTGGGATCAGACAGTGGGATCAGACAGTGGGATCAGACAGTGGGATCAGACAGTGGGATCAGACAGTGGGATCAGATAGTGGGATAGTAATGACCCAGTTAACCTCTAAACAACCACAGGAATCAGACAGTGGGATCAGACAGTGGGATCAGACAGTGGGATCTGTGGTATAGATTTTCCATTTGTCTTCTATTGAATCACTTTAAAGATCAAAGTCTTTCACCTGGGTCAGTATAGTTGGTTTCTGGTTACATCCCAAATGAAACTCTATTCCCTATGCAGGTGCACTACTTTTGACCAGGGCCATAGTGTGTGTGTGTGTGTGTGTGCATAGTTGCATTCATAATATGTGTGTGTGTCTGTGTCTCTGTGTGTGTCTGTGTGTGTGTGTGTGTGTGTGTGTGTGTGTGTGCATAGTTGCGTTCATAATATGTGTGTGTGTGTGTGTGTGTGTGTGTGTGTGTGTGTGTGTGTGTGTGTGTGTGTGTGTGTGTGTGTGTGTGTGTGTGTGTGTGCCTTTGTTTATGTGTGTTTGAGGTTGCGTATGGCGTAAGATATTCCACGGTCTTCCAGCCAGTGGTGAGATGGAAATACCATCTGTTAGGGCTCTGTTGACATCAAACGCAAATGCTCTAACCATTTTCCTCTCAGATAGTTACACCTCACACTCTCCACGAGGCACAGTCTCCTCTACCTCACTAGCTCTACCTACCTCTCACACTACAGCCTCCTCTACCTCACTACCTCTACCCCTCACACTACAGGCTCCTCCACCTCTACCTCACCACCTCTATCTCTACATCTACCCGCACACTCTACAGTCTACCTCACTACCTCTATCTCTATGTCTACCCCTCACATTCTACTGTCTCCTCTACCTCACTACCTCTACCCCTCACACTCTACAGTCTCCTCCAACTCTACCCCTCACACACTACTCTCCTCTACATCACTTCCTCTACCTCTACCCCTCACACACTACAGTCTCCTCTACCTCACTTCCTCTACCTCTACCCCCCACACTCTACAGTCTCCTCTACCTCACTATCTTTAACTATACCCCTCACACACTACAGTTTCCTCTACCTCACTTCCTCTACCTCTACCCCTCACACTCTACAGTCTCCTCTACCTCACTATTTCTACCTCTACCCCTCACACTCTAGTCTCCTCTAACTCTACCCCTCACACACTACTCTCCTCTACATCACTTCCTCTACCCCTCACACACTACAGTCTCCTCTACCTCACTTCCTCTACCCCTCACACTCTAGTCTCCTCTACCTCACTTCCTCTACCTCTACCTCACTATCTTTAACTATACCCCTCACACACTACAGTTCTCTAACCTCACTTCCTCTACCTCTACCCCTCACACTCTACAGTCTCCTCTACCGCACTATTTCTACCTCTACCCCTCACACTCTACAGTCTCCTCTACCTCTCACACTCTCTCTACCTCACTTTCCTCTACCTCTACCCACCACACTCTACAGTCTCCTCTACTTCACTATCTCTACCTCTACCCCTCACACTACAGTCTCCTCTACCTCACTGCCTCTCTCTCTCCCTCGGGTTCTTCCCCTGTTCTAGCTTCCTCTTAGAGACTAATCTAATGGTTGATTACAGGCCTGGTCTCAGATGAGCTGACTTCTGCTTACACATTTGACTTGGCTGAGCTTTAGGTGAATGCTTCAGCTCTGTGCAACCATTTAGTTAAGTTTCCTTTAAGCTGCACTGCCTCTTAGATGGAAACCCCAAGCAAAAACTCTGTTTTTTCATTAGTCCACAAGTCCCAAAATATTTTGCATGTCAGCAGTCAAGTTTAAGATCGTCACTGGCAACAAAATCATGATTATGTAAAATACCTTGTTCTTCATGATGCTCTCTGCGCTTTTAACGGACCTCTGAGACTATCCCAGTGCAGGTGCATTTATACGGAGACTTGATTACACACAGGTGGATTGTATTTATCATCATTAGTCATTTAGGTCAACATTGGATCATTCAGAGATCCTCACTGAACTTCTGGAGAGAGTTTGCTGCACTGAAAGTAAAGTGGCTGAATAATTTTGCACGCCCAATTTTTCAGTTTTTGATTTGTTAAAAAAAGTTTGAAATATCCAATAAATGTCGTTCCACTTCATGATTGTGTCCCACTTGTTGATTCTTCACAAAAAAATACAGTTTTATATCTTTATGTTTGAAGCCTGAAATGTGGCAAAAGGTCGCTGATACGCACGCCTCTATGAAGAGGGAACGCAACACCCTGCTACAACTAAACTCTCTGTGAAGTGAAAAAAGGTATGGACTGTAGGTGCAAGAAAGAATGACAACAGGCAGAATGTGCTACCGTTTACAAGGACTTTATTCCATTACACAGTAATATGGGGAAAAGGGGCTGGACGGAACCATAGCAAAGAAAGTAAATCTCAAAGCCCCCCCTCTCCTATCTTACCTGCCTACCCACTACTTACCTAATTTAGCACCACCTGGTGCCCTAACCAAAATACAAAGGGGTGGTTCGCCCAGGTCTTACCTAGTGTGCCTAGACAGCGAATATGCTACGGGTATATGTATGCCCGCGGGCCTCTTGCCTAAGCACTCCCTAGGTGCCTTCCCCTTCCCCCCTGGGAACAAATGAAACAGAATATTAAACAATTTCACAAACAAACTAAGAAACAAAGGACATCAAATAAACTCTATCTGAGCAACAAACTCACAAAACATACCAACTCTCAGCCCAGCAAAATCTCTCTAGCAAAATCTCTGCAATGACCTCCCAGCAAAAATATCCCTTTCCTGAACAGAACACTGGCATTTATATAGCTTCAGAATGAATAGGTAATAGGAGACAGCTGCGTCTTGACGAGGGGGCGGGGTCAGCTCTCCAATTGGCCATGGAATCGACCAATCAGCTGCTTGAGGGATTTCAGGAAGCCATTTCCTAAAATAAACACATGCAAATACACAAACTACAACACAAACTGGGGAACGTAAACAGTCGCAAAGTTCAAGGGGGCCGAATATTTCCGCAAGGCACTGTACATAGGCGTACAGAGGCCCATTACAGTGCCTTGCAAAAGTATTCATCCCCTTTGGCATTTCTCCTATTTTGTTGCATTAAAACTCATCAGTCTACTGAGAAATGAAGGCTATTCAATGCGAAAAATTGCCAAGAAACTGAAGATCTCGTACAACGATGTGTACTACTTCATTAAATAGTACCTGTAAAACACCAGTCTCAAAGTCAACAGTGAAGAGGGGACTCCGGGATGCTGGCCTTGTAGACAGAGTTCCTATGTCCAGTCTCAAAGTCAACAGTGAAGAGGGGACTCCGGGATGCTGGCCTTGTAGACAGAGTTCCTCTGTCCAGTCTCAAAGTCAACAGTGAAGAGGGGACTCTGGGATGCTGGCCTTCTAGATAGAGTTCCTCTGTCCAGTGTCTGTGTTATTTTGCCCATCTTAATCTTTAGTTTTATTGGCCAGTCTGAGATATGTATTTTTCTTTGCAACTCTGCTTAGAAGGCCAGCATCCCGGAGTCGCCTCTTCACTGTTGACGTTGAGGCTGGTGTTTTGCGGGTACTATTTAATGAAGCTGCCAGATGAGAACTTGTGAGGCTGTTTTTCAAACTAAATACTCTAATGTACTAACACGTTCCATTGGAACACAGCAGTGATGGTTGCTGATAATGGGCCTCTGTACGCTTGTGTCGATATTCCATAAAAAATCTGCAGTTTCCAGCTACAATAGTCATTTACAACAATAAGAATGTCTACACTGCATTTCTGATCAATTTGATGTAATTTTAATGTACAAAAATTGCTTTCTTTCTTTCAAAACACATCACATTTCTAAGTGACCCCAAACTTTTGAACGGTAGTGTATATATTATATATATTTATTTTTTATTTTTTTATTTCACCTTTATTTAACCAGGTAGGCTAGCTGAGAACAAGTTCTCATTTGCAACTGAGACCTGGCCAAGATAAAGCAAAGCAATTCAACACATACAACAACACACAGTTACATATGGAATAAACAAAACATACAGTAGAACAAAAGAAAACAAAAAGTCTATATACAGTGAGTGCAAATGAGGTAAGTTAAGGAAATAAATAGGCCATGGTGGCGAAGTAATTACAATATAGCAATTAAACACTGGAATGGTAGATTGGCAGAAGATGAATGTGCAAGTAGACATACTGGGGTGCAAAGGACCAAGATAAATAAATAAATACAGTATGGGGATGAGGTAAGTAGATAGATGGGCTGTTTGCAGATGGGCTATGTACAGGTGCAGTGATCTGTGAGCTGCTCTGACAGCTGGTGCTTAAAGCTAGTGAGGGAGATGTGAGTCTCCAGCTTAAGAGATTTTTGCAGTTCGTTCCAGTCATAGGCAACAGAGAACTGGAAGGAAAGACGACCAAAGGAGGAATTGGCTTTGGGGGTGACCAGTGAGATATACCTGCTGGAGCGGGTGCTACGAGTGGGTGCTGCTATGGTGACCAGTGAGCTGAGATAAGGCGGGGCTTTACCTAGCAGAGACTTGTTGATAACCTGGAGGCAGTGGGTTTGGCGACGAGTATGAAGCGAGGGCCAACCAACGAGAGCGTACAGGTCGCAATGGTGGGTAGTGTATGGGGCTTTGGTGACAAAACAGATGGCTCTGTGATAGACTGCATCCAGTTTGTTGAGTAGAGTATTGGAGGCTATTTTATAGATGACATCACCGAAGTCGAGGATTGGTAGGATGGTCAGTTTTACGAGGGTATGTTATGCAGCATGAGTGAAGGATGCTTTGTTTTGTGATTGTTAATGGCAGATTCTAGATTTAATTTTGGATTGGAGATGCTTAATGTGAGTCTGGAAGGAGAGTTTACAGTCTAACCAGACACCTAGGTATTTGTAGTTGTCCACGTATTCTAAGTCAGAGCCGTCCAGAGTAGTGATGTTGGACAGGCGGGCAGGTGCGGGCAGTGATCGATTGAATAGCATGCATTTAGTTTTACTTGCGTTTAAGAGCAGTTGGTGGCCACGGAAGGAGAGTTGTATGGCATTGAAGCTCGTCTGGAGGTTTGTTAACACAGTGTCCAACGAGGGGCCAGAAGTATACAGAATGGTGTCGTCTGCTTAGAGGTGGATCAGAGAATCACCAGCAGCAAGAGCAACATCATTGATGTATACAGAAAAGAGAGTCGCCCAGAGAATTCAACCCTGTGGCAAACCCATAGAGACTGCCAGAGGTCCGCACAACAGGCCCTCCGATTTGACACACTGAACTCTATCAGAGAAGTAGTTGGTAAACCAGGCGAGGCAATCATTTGAGAAACCAAGGCTGTCGAGTCTGCCAATAAGAATGTTGTGATTGACAGAGTCAAAAGCCTTGGCCAGGTCGATGAAGAGGGCTGCACAGTAATGTCTCTGTGATAATTATGTTATCTGTTTATCAGTATCCTTGAATCATATATGCCAAATGTGCTTGCCCCTGTATGTGTGCCTCTATGTTTGCCCCTATGTGTGAAAATTGATAATTAGAAATTGTTCTTAACTGACTTGCCTAGTTAAATAAAGGTAAAATAAAAAAATAAAAAAATGTTTTTCCCTGTGTGTACTCCTGTGTGTGCTCCTGTGTGTGCTCCTGTGTGTGCTCCTGTGTGTGCTCCTGTGTGTGCTCCTGTGTGTGCTCCTGTGTGTGCGCCTGTGTGTGCTCCTGTGTGTGCTCCTGTGTGTGCTCCTGTGTGTGCTCCTGTGTGGGGATGCAGACTGTCTGCAGGTATGGAGCCCAGCCAGAGAGTATGCCTTCTAGTCTTAATGATCTCATCTGTCTGAGACACACACACACACACACAAACAATGTTCAGATCGACACGTATATTTCCACAAAAACTATGGTCATATTAAGACGTGCATGTTCAGCCTGTAAATCAGAAAAACATCTGAATGTTTGAGGGAAATGTAAACATAATGTCATTGTGGTGTCTGAGACACGTGTTGCATACCTGAAATGACATGTTATCAGTATGTCTGGAGCATGTGTATGTCAAATCAACGTTTGAGACACACAGGAGGTTTATCTCAAGGTAAAAGGCTTTGTGAATGGTCTGATATGAGACATGTTCATGTTGTCAGGCTGAATGAGAGATGGTCTGAGACATGTTCATGCTGTCAAGCTGAGTGAGTGACAACAAATCTCTCAGAAAGGGATCACCCTGGTAACTGTCATCCATTTCTCCCTTCCTCACATCTTTCATTCACTCAATCAACCATTTCTTTATTCCTCCCATCTTCTACAATTTTCTCCTTCCTTCCTTCCTTCCTTCCTTCCTTCCTTCCTTCCTTCCTTCCTTCCTTCCTTCCTTCCTTCCTTCCTTCCTTCCTTCCTTCCTTCCTTCCTTCCTTCCTTCCTTCCTTCCTTCCTTCCTTCCTTCCTGCCTTCCTTCCTTCCTTCCTTCCTTCAGACTGACAGCAGAACCATCTCATTCAGCACGCACATGGAGGAGGGAAAGAGAGAGACAGGGAGGGGGAGAAAGGAAGAGAGTTAGTGAGATATAGAGAGATCTGACATGTAGAGATATCTGATATAGAGAGATCTGATATGTAGAGAGATATGATATATTCTGGTGTGTTGAAGGACCAGGGAGCATGGGCTGCATACTAAACAACTCCCCCTCTCTCTCTCTCTCTCTCTCTCTCTCTCTCTCTCTCTCTCTCTCTCTCTCTCTCTTAATTGCCCTCACTCCCTACATCACAATCCTTTGCACTTCTCTCTCTCTCTCTCTCTCTCTCTCTCTCTCTTAATTGCCCTCACTCCCTACATCACAATCCTTTGCACTTCTCTCTCTCTCTCTCTCTCCCTCTCTCTCTCTCTCTCTCTCTCTCTCTCACACACACACACACACTCTCTCTCACTCTCCCCTTCGCTCTCCTCTCTCTGCAGTCAAATGGCCCCCACCCGCCTGTAGGCTTTATGGAGGACTGCCACACTGCAGGAGTCCCCCCCCCCTCTCCTCTCCTCTCCTCTCCTCTCCTCTCCTCTCCTCTCCTCTCCTCTCCTCTCCTCTCCTCTCCTCTCCTCTCCTCTCCTCTCCTCTCCTCTCCTCTCCTCTCCTCTCCTCTCCTCTCCTCTCCTTTCCTCTCCTCTCCTCTCCTCTCCTCTCCTCTCCTCTCGGTGTGAGGTATATTCCCCAAGGGTAGTGGGAGAGGGAGCAGGCCGGTGGTTTTATTTGGCCCCCCCTCCCAAGTTTTCTGATCATTTTTGTTGTTGTTGAATTCTTTATTTTCATTGTTGGACAAAGAAGACTGTAAAAACACCAGGATATCAGATGAAAGTGATTTTAATTTTGTAAATTTGTTCCCAAGTATTCCTGCAGTCTACAAATGACTGGTAGTAAAATGTTCCGGGCCCCTGACCATCTGCTCAAGAAGAGTGGCTGAATCTAGGTGATGAGGAACAGTAGGCCATAAGATGGGTGCTCTCTGGGTGTGAGGCTGGGTATGAGGCTACATGGGCAAACCTGTCCAGGACTGTAAGGTGGACAGGGACATCACAGTTATATTACATGTACAGAGCTACACACACACACACACACACACACACACACACACACACACACACACACACACACACACACACACACACACACACACACACACACACACACACACACACACACACACACACACACACACACACACACACACACTCACACACACTCACACACACACACACACACACACACACACACACACACACACACACACACACACACACACACACACACACACACACACACACACTTCTGGTTATGGCTTACTAATTTCCTGATTGACTGATGTCGATGGAGCAGGAGACAATGCTCTCTCTTCCTCCATATTTATTTCCCTTTCTCTCTCCCTCTCTCTATCTCCCTCTCTCCCTCTTGCTCTGTCTTTCCTGCTCTCCCTGCCCGTGCTCTTGCTTCCTCTCCTGTGCGCACGCTATCTCTCACTCAGCCTCTGCATCGCAGCCACAAGCAGCGGTCTCAGTAAGAGGCAGGAAGGCAAGCAGACAGACAGACAGGCAGAGAAGAGCCGACACAGAGGGAGACTACAAGAGCCAGAGGAAACTCCACATGAGTGGCCAAGCGGTGAGTCTTATTCAGAGCAGGTACATCCTCCACCTACCACCGGCTGCAGCCTGAAATGTATAGGAGGTGTTCCTGGCGTTAAATACCTCGTCCCTTCCCCTAACGCTCTATGCCTCTGTCACTGCTGCCGAAAGGGGCTGGCTGAGATGACCTGGGAGAGAGGGAGAGCTGTGGAGAGCCGTTCCGCTTGCCAGCTTGCTGGGAGGACCGCCTGATTCTGATTCCCCCAACATCGCCACCTGAACCTGAACCAGACACTAGTCTGGTCTGTTTGGCATCAGCAAGCCCAAATAGGAGGGCATGGTTGTTTAGAAGAGACAGGGGCTAGAGCCGGCGGAGGAAGAGAGAGTGCCCACCACAGAGACAGGTAAGAGAGAGAGAGCTGGAGCCTATTCACTGGCTTTTCTAACACCATAAATGTACTAATGCGACTGCTGGGGATCTGAGATGCTGAGTTTGATGATAATGGTATGTTTTCTACTATCTGTTTCTCTATATGGTTGAGTAATTCATTTTTCCCTTTTGGTTTAAAAGCAGCTTGTTTGTGCTTGCGGCTGTGCTGCATGGACATTGATTCCATGGCAGGTTGGCAGGTTGTTAAAGGAAATATGGCTAAAGAGCTATGTCTCTCTCTCTGACCCTCTCTCCCCCACCGCTCTGCTCCGGGCAGACGTGGTTTGACATCTATCACAAAATGTCACTCGAGAGGGACAGAGAGGGACAGAGAGAGAGAGACAGCTACACAAAGAGTGAGGGAGAGATAGACAGGGTGAGTGATAGGAAGAGAGACAGAAATATACAGGGAAAAAAGATACTGAGAGTGTGTGAGAAAAAGAAAAAGAGAAAGAGAGAGGAAGCAAGAGAGCAAGAGTCCGCCAATCTCAGTCACAATACGAATGAGAACACAATAGCATATTTAAGCAGTGAAATGCAGTTCCTTAAACCAGGGCTTCAGTTACTGTTACCATTCCTGTATGCCACAGTATACAGGCTAATACTACTGAATATCTCTGTGGTTACCTTCCTGTAGCTGGCTGATACTACTGTATACTAGATGATACTACTGTATATCTCTGTGGTTACCTTCCCATAGCTGGCTGATACTACTGTATACTGGCTGATACTACTGTATATCTCTGTGGTTACCTTCCCATAGCTGGCTGATACAACCGTATACTGGCTGGTACTACTGTATACTGGCTGATACTACTGTATATCTCTGTGGTTACCTTCCTGTAGCTGGCTGATACTACTGTATACTGGCTGATACTACTGTATATCTCTGTGGTTACCTTCCCATAGCTGGCTGATACTACTGTATACTGGCTGATACTACTGTATATCTCTGTGGTTACCTTCCCATAGCTGGCTGATACAACCGTATACTGGCTGGTACTACTGTATACTGGCTGATACTACTGTATATCTCTGTGGTTACCTTCCCATAGCTGGCTGATACTACTGTATACTGGCTGGTACTACTGTATACTGGCTGATACTACAGTATACTGTCTGGTACTACTGTATACTGGCTGATACTACTGTATACTGGCTGGTACTACTGTATACTGGCTGGTACTACTGTATACTGGCTGATACTACTGTATATCTCTGTGGTTACCTTCCTGTAGCTGGCTGATACTACTGTATACTGGCTGATACTACTGTATATCTCTGTGGTTACCTTCCTGTAGCTGGCTGATACTACTGTATACTAGATGATACTACTGTATATCTCTGTGGTTACCTTCCTGTAGCTGGCTGATACTACTGTATACTAGATGATACTACTGTATATCTCTGTGGTTACCTTCCCATAGCTGGCTGATACTACTGTATACTGGCTGATACTACTGTATATCTCTGTGGTTACCTTCCCATAGCTGGCTGATACAACCGTATACTGGCTGGTACTACTGTATACTGGCTGATACTACTGTATATCTCTGTGGTTACCTTCCCATAGCTGGCTGATACTACTGTATACTGGCTGGTACTACTGTATACTGGCTGATACTACAGTATACTGGCTGGTACTACTGTATACTGGCTGATACTACTGTATACTGGCTGGTACTACTGTATACTGGCTGGTACTACTGTATACTGGCTGATACTACTGTATATCTCTGTGGTTACCTTCCTGTAGCTGGCTGATACTACTGTATACTAGATGATACTACTGTATATCTCTGTGGTTACCTTCCTGTAGCTGGCTGATACTACTGTATACAGGCTGAAACTACTGTATACTGGCTGATACTACTGTATATCTCTGTGGTTACCTTCCCATAGCTGGCTGATACTACTGTATACTGGCTGATACTACTGTATATCTCTGTGGTTACCTTCCCATAGCTGGCTGATACAACTGTATACTGGCTGGTACTACAGTATACTGGCTGATACTACAGTATACTGGCTAACACTACAGTATATTGGCTGATATAGAGTAATATTGTTGTACTTCTGGCTGAGGAGTGAGTTTATATTTCTGTTTCTTCACGAATGGTAAGTTTAGAAGAGGGATGATTCTGAAGCGTTAAAATGAAAGCTTTGGGGAGACGGCAGAGTGGGTATGACTGGCAGTGTTGGTGAAGACATATTTCACAGCTACTGTTCTAGGGCTGAGACAAGCCATACCAAGCTGAGAAGGGATATGCAAGCTAGGAGCAGAGAGATGGAATAACAAAAACAGACAGAGTAGAAGTGGAGAAGAAGAAGATGAGGCTGGAAGAACGGCCGGGATCAGTTCAGACTAGAAGTAAAGAAGAAGAGGGAGGAAGGACGGCTGGGATCAGTTCAGACTAGAAGTAAAGAAGAAGAGGGAGGAAGGACGGCCGGGATCAGTTCAGACTAGAAGTAAAGAAGAAGAGGGAGGAAGGACGGCTGGGATCAGTCCAGACTAGAAGTAAAGAAGAAGAGGGAGGAAGGACGGCTGGGATCAGTCCAGACTATAAGTAAAGAAGAAGAGGGAGGAAGGACGGCTGGGATCAGTTCAGACTAGAAGTAAAGAAGAAGAGGGAGGAAGGACGGCTGGGATCAGTTCAGACTAGAAGTAAAGAAGAAGAGGGAGGAAGGACGGCTGGGATCAGTTCAGACTAGAAGTAAAGAAGAAGAGGGAGGAAGGACGGCTGGGATCAGTCCAGACTAGAAGTAAAGAAGAAGAGGGAGGAAGGACGGCTGGGATCAGTTCAGACTAGAAGTAAAGAAGAAGAGGGAGGAAGGACGGCTGGGATCAGTTCAGACTAGAAGTAAAGAAGAAGAGGGAGGAAGGACGGCTGGGACCAGTTCAGACTAGAAGTAAAGAAGAAGAGGGGGGAAGGACGGCTGGGATCAGTTCAGACTAGAAGTAAAGAAGAAGAGGGAGGAAGGAAGGAAGGTTAGGATCAGTTCAGACTAGAAGTAAAGACGATGAGGGAGGAAGGACGGCTGGGATCAGTTCAGACTAGAAGTAAAGAAGAAGAGGGAGGAAGGACGGCTGGGATCAGTTCAGACTAGAAGTAAAGAAGAAGAGGGGGGAAGGACGGCTGGGATCAGTTCAGACTAGAAGTAAAGAAGAAGAGGGAGGAAGGAAGGAAGGAAGGCTAGGATCAGTTCAGACTAGAAGTAAAGACGATGAGGGAGGAAGGACGGCTGGGATCAGTTCAGACTAGAAGTAAAGAAGAAGAGGGAGGAAGGACGGCTGGGATCAGTCCAGACTAGAAGTAAAGAAGAAGAGGGAGGAAGGACGGCTGGGATCAGTTCAGACTAGAAGTAAAGAAGAAGAGGGAGGAAGGACGGCTGGGATCAGTTCAGACTAGAAGTAAAGAAGAAGAGGGAGGAAGGACGGCTGGGATCAGTTCAGACTAGAAGTAAAGAAGAAGAGGGAGGAAGGACGGCTGGGACCAGTTCAGACTAGAAGTAAAGAAGAAGAGGGAGGAAGGAAGGAAGGTTAGGATCAGTTCAGACTAGAAGTAAAGACGATGAGGGAGGAAGGACGGCTGGGATCAGTTCAGACTAGAAGTAAAGAAGAAGAGGGAGGAAGGACGGCAGGGATCAGTTCAGACTAGAAGTGAAGAAGAAGAGGGAGGAAGGAAGGAAGGCTAGGATCAGTTCAGACTAGAAGTAAAGACGATGAGGGAGAAGGACGGTTAGGATCAGTCTAGGGGAAGACAGTAACAGGCAGACTATGAGTGGTGGGAGAAGGAGAGACCTTCACAGCAGTAGTGAGACAAGGAGAGACCTTCACATAAGTAGTGAGACAAGGAGAGACCTTCACACCAGTAGTGAGACAGAGACTTTCACAGCAGTAGTGAGACATGGAGAGACTTTCACAGCAGTAGTGAGACAAGGAGAGATCTTCACAGCAGTAGTGAGACAAGGAGAGACCTTCACAGAAGTAGTGAGAAAGGGGAGACCTTCACAGAATTAGTGAGACAAGGAGCGGCCGTCAAAGAAGTAGTGAGACAAAGAGAGACCTTCACAGCACTAGTGAGACAAGTAGAGACCGTCACATAGGTAGTGAGACAAGGAGAGACCTTCACAGCAGTAGTGAGACAATGGAGAGACCTTCACAGCAGTAATGGGAAAAAGTGAGATCTTCACAGCAGTAGCAAGACAAGGAGAGGCATTCACATAAGTAGTGAGGCAAGGAGCAACCTTCACAGCAGTAGTGAGACAGACAGACAAGGAGCTGAGGGAGAAGCAAGATAGCGTGACAAGGAAAGCATTGAAAGCTAGTAGCAGTCCCAAGAAAAAGTTAGGATCACCACTTTGTTTTAAGAATATGAAATGTCAGAATAATAGTAGAGATAATAATTTATTTCAGCTTTCATTTCTTTCATTACATTCCCAGTGGGTCAGAAGTTTACATACACTCAGTTAGTATTTGGCCGCATTGCCTTTAAATTGTTTAACTTGGGTCAAACGTTTAGGGTAGCCTTCCACAAGCTTCCAACAATAGGTTGGGTGAATTTTGCCCCATTCCTCCCGACAGAGCTGGTGTAACTGAGTCAGATTTGTAGGCCTCCTTGTTCGCACACGCTTTTTCAGTTTTGTGATGGCCACTCCAATACCTTGACTTTTTTGTCCTTAAGCCATTTTGCCACAACTTTGCAAGTATGCTTGGGGTCATTGTCCATTTGGAAGACCCATTTCCCAACCAAGCTTTAACTTCCTGACTGTCTTGAAATGTTGATTCAATATATCCACATCATTTACCTCCCTCATGATGCCATCTATTTTGTGAAGTGCACCAGTCCATCCTGCAGCAATGCACCAACACAACATGATGCTGCCACCCCCAAGCTTCATGGTTGTGATGATGGTCTTCAGCTTGCAAGCGTCCCTCTTTTTCCTCCAAATATAACGATGCTCATCAAGGCAAAACAGTTCTATTTTGTTTCATCAGACCAGAGGACATTTCTCCAAAAAGTATGATCTTTGTCCCCATGTGCAGTTGCAAACCGTAGTCTGGCTATTTTATGACGGTTTTGGAGCAGTGGCTTCTTCCTTGCTGAGCGGCCTTTCAGGTTATGTCGATATAGGACTCGTTTTACTGTGTATAGATACTTTTGTACCTGTTTCCTCCAGTATCTTCACAAGGTCCTTTGCTTTTGTTATGGGATTGATTTGCACTTTTCGTACGAAAGTACGTTCATCTCTAGGAGACAGAATGCGTCAACTTCCTGAGCAGTATGAATCCATTGGTGTTTATACTTGCATACAATTGTTTGTACAGATGAAAGTGGTAACTTCAGGCATTTGGAAATTACTCCCAAAGATGAACCAGACTTGTGGAGGTCTACAATTTTTTTTCTGAGGTCTTGGCTTATTTCTTTTGATTTTCCCATGATGACAAGCAAAGAGGCACTGAATTTGAAGGTAGGCCTTGAGATACATCCACAGGTATACCTCCAATTGACTCAAATGATGTCAATTAGCCTATCAGAAGTTTCTAAAGCCATGACATAATTTTCTGGAATTTTCCAAGCTGTTTAAAGACACAGTTGACTTAGTGTATGTAAACTTCTGACCCACTGGAATTGTGATACAGTGAATTATAAGTGAAATAAAATGTCTGTAAACAATTGTTGAAAAAAATGACTTGTGTCATGAACAAATTAGATGTCCTAACCGACTTGTCAAAACTATATTTTGTTAATTAACAAGAATTTGTGGAGTGGTTGAAAGACATTTTTTTAATGACTCCTATCTAAGTATATGTTAACTTCTGACTTCTTCTGTACATAGGGCATCAGTCTTTATGGTGACGAAGTTCACGACAGGTTACTAGGTGGAAGCTGGCTAGTGGTGATTATGTAACAGTCTGACAGCCTGGAGATACAGTGCCTTCAGATAGTGTTCACACCCCTTGACTTTTTCCTGATTTTGTTGTGTTACAACCTGAATTTAAAATGTAGAGTTTGTGTCACTGGCTCACACACACTACCCCATAAATGTCAAAGTGGAATTATGTTTATAGAAATGTTTACAAACAGTTTTTTATGAAAAGCTGAAATGTCTTGAGTCAGTAAGAATTCAACCCCTTTGGAATGTAACGCCTAAATTACTTCCGATGTAAAAATGTGCTTAACACATAATAAGTTGCATGGACTCACTCTGTGTACAATAACAGTGTTTACCTCATCTCTGTACCTCACACATACAATTATAAGTAAGGTCCCTCAGTCGAGCAGGGAATTTCAAACACAAATTCAACCGCAAACACCAGGGAGGTTTTCCAATGCCCAGCAAGGTAGGGAACCTTTTAGGTGTGTAAACATAAAAAGCAGACATTGAATATCCCCTTGAGCATAGTGAAGTTATTAACTACACTTTGAATGGTGTATCAATACACCCAGACACCACAAAGATACAGGCATACTTCCTAACGCATTTGCTGGAGAGAAAGAAAACCAACTGCTAAGCGATTTCACCATAAGGCCAATATTGACTTTAAAATAGTTCGAGTTTAATGGCCGTGATAGGAGAATACTGAGGATGAGTCAACAACATTGTAATTATTCAACAATATTAACATGAATGACAGAATGAAAACAAGGAAGCCTGTACGGAAGCAAAAATATGACAAAACATGCAAAACATGCATCCTGTATAATTAACTTTATGTCCTGAAAAAAAGCTTTATGTTTTGGGCAAATCCAACACAACACATCACTAAGTACCACTCTTAATATGTTCAAGCATGGTGGTGGCTGCATCATGTTATGGGTACGCTTGCCATCAGCAAGAACTAGGGACTTTTCAGGATAAAAAGAAACGGAATAGTGCTAAGCACAGGTAACATCCTGCTTTCCAACAGACACTGGGAGACAAATTCCCCTTTCAGCAGGACTATAGCCTAAAACACAAGGCCAAATATACACTGGAGTTGCTTACCAAGACGACATTGAATGTTACAGTCACTGGTTGCAGTTTTGACTTAAATCGACTTGAAGATTTATGGCAAGACATAAAAATGTCTGTCTAGCAATGATCAACAAACAACTTGACAGAGCTTAAAGATATTATATATTAATTATTTTGTACTTTTACCCCTTTTTCTTCCCAATTGTGTGACATCCAATTGGCAGTTACAGTCTTGTCCCATCGCTGCAACTCCCTTACGAATTCAGGAGAGGTGAAGGTCGAGAGCCATGCATCCTCTGAAACACCATAATACATCCACTCTAACCAGGTGAAAGTGTTGGTGCGATGGATGTCAGTGACAGGTGTGATGTGTGCGGCAGCCCCCAATGTGCATCTCAAAGATTGGCCCAGTGCTTACTCAGAATTGCCTGTGGCTGCCTGGGAGAGATGAGCCGTCCACTGGTGTTGGTTTGAGCATACACTACTACACACACAGGGGGGGGGAGACAGACAGAGAGACAGAGAGACAGAGAGACATAGAGACACAGAGACACAGAGACACAGAGACACAGAGACACAGAGACACAGAGAGAGAGACAGAGAGAGAGACAGACAGACAGACAGACAGACAGACAGACAGACAGACAGACAGACAGACAGAGAGACAGAGAGACACAGAGACACAGAGACACAGAGACACACACAGAGAGAGAGAGAGAGAGAGAGAGAGAGAGAGAGAGAGAGAGAGAGAGAAAGAGAGACAGACAGACAGACAGACAGACAGGCACACAGAGACACACAGAGACACAGAGAGAGAGAGAGAGAGAGAGAGAGAGAGAGAGAGAGAGAGAGAGAGAGAGAGAGAGAGAGAGAGAGCCCCGGCCTACAGAAGTCAGCAGGGACAGAAGCCATTGCTTCAAAAACCAGACTACAAACCAGCGACCAATTACCCTCTCTCTGTGATCGCATCAATTGGCAAGGCCAGTCAGAGAGAACGAACTGAAAAGGGGAACTCTTGGACTGTATCCCAAATGGAACTATTCCCTATATAGTGTGCTACAAGGCTCTGGTCAAAAGTAGTGCACTATATAGGGAATAGGGTGTCATTTGGGAAGCAACCTCAATGCTTGGTTTGGGAGCAGGCTCCCACTCTGCCAGGAACCAAAATTGGTATTTTGAGAGATGCATCTTTTTAGAGATGTTTCTTAGGCTGATTGGAGATAATAGTGTGTCTGTGTGAGGTACATTCCCAGTTTGAGAATCTGTTTTTAGAAACTTGTTATTTGATTATTGGAAAGAAAAGCTTGAAAGTCTGTGAATGTCACAAGGTGTTGAAGGTAACGCCCATGTCTTCATGGAAGAAATATTCAACAATATGAGCTGATAGATCTAACTGGGGAAAGATAAGACACATTCCACTAGACAGTAAGACTAAGGACTCATCTGAATTCATATAATAGCTTTAGAATCTGGCTTTAGAATCTACAGAACAGGCTTCAGAATCTGGCTTTAGGGCCTCCCGAGACAAGATAGTAACTACTAACAATTGAATACCATGAAATTGGGGAGAAAAGAGAGTTAAAAAAAAGAATCTGGATTCTAGAGAATCTACAGAACAGGCTTTGGAATCTACAGAACAGGCTTTGGAATCTACAGAACAGTCTTTGGAATCTACAGAACAGGCTTTGGAATCTACAGAACAGGCTTTGGAATCTACAGAACAGGCTTTAGAATCTGGCTTTAGAATCTACAGGACAGGATTTAGAATCTGGTTTTAGAATCTACAGAACATGCTTTAGAATCTGGTTTTAGAATCTACAGAACATGCTTTAGAATCTGGTTTTAGAATCTACAGAACAGGCTTTAGAATCTGGTTTTAGAATCTACAGAACAGGCTTTGGAATCTACAGAACAGGCTTTGGAATCTACAGAACAGTCTTTGGAATCTACAGAACAGGCTTTGGAATCTACAGAACAGGCTTTGGAATCTACAGAACAGGCTTTAGAATCTGGCTTTAGAATCTACAGGACAGGATTTAGAATCTGGTTTTAGAATCTACAGAACATGCTTTAGAATCTGGTTTTAGAATCTACAGAACATGCTTTAGAATCTGGTTTTAGAATCTACAGAACAGGCTTTAGAATCTGGTTTTAGAATCTACAGAACAGGCTTTGGAATCTACAGAACAGGCTTTGGAATCTACAGAACAGTCTTTGGAATCTACAGAACAGGCTTTGGAATCTACAGAACAGGCTTTGGAATCTACAGAACAGGCTTTAGAATCTGGCTTTAGAATCTACAGGACAGGATTTAGAATCTGGTTTTAGAATCTACAGAACATGCTTTAGAATCTGGCTTTAGAATCTACAGAACATGCTTTAGAATCTGGATTTAGAATCTACAGAACATGCTATAGAATCTGGTTTTAGAATCTAGAGAATCTACAGAACAGGCTTCAGAATGGCATTAGAAACTATAGAACAGGCTTTAGAATGGCTTTAGAATCTACAGAACAGGCTATA
>NC_088243.1:82263741-82433741 GCF_036934945.1 Oncorhynchus masou masou
CATTCTCTCCCACCCTCTGCCTGGGGTCACCCTGGTTAGCTGAAGCGCTTCACACACACACACACACACACACACACACACACACACACACACACACACACACACACACACACACACACACACACACACACACACACAACCCCAACACACGCACACACACTCTCTCTGGAGGTCAGAGAGACACATTGTGCTGAATGAAAGAAAACAACTAACAGCAATTATAAATGGTGTAAAAAACAGAGCTATAAATATCCTAATGACAACATGAAGATTTATTTGTGTGTGTGTGTGTGTGTAAAGAGCAGCGTGGTATAAAGCCGTTAGTTAAATTGGCAACGATCCCAAACCATTCAAAGAAAAACAACTGCAGATAGATGACTTCCAGTAGTGGCTCTGACAACCTGCCTTATCACTATATAGGCTGTGACAACCTGCCTTATCACTATACTGGCTGTGACAACCTGCCTTATCACTATACAGGCTCTGACAACCTGCCTTATCACTATACTGGCTGTTACAACCTGCCTTATCACTATACTGGCTATGACAACCTGCCTTATCACTATACTGGCTGTGACAACCTGCCTTATCACTATACTGGCTGTTACAACCTGCCTTATCACTATACTGGCTATGACAACCTGCCTTATCACTATATTGGCTGTGACAACCTGCCTTATCACTATACTGGCTGTGACAACCTGCCTTATCACTATACTGGCTCTGACAACCTGCCTTATCACTATACTGGCTGTTACAACCTGCCTTATCACTATACTGGCTATGACAACCTGCCTTATCACTATACTGGCTGTGACAACCTGCCTTATCACTATACTGGCTATGACAACCTGCCTTATCACTATACTGGCTGTTACAACCTGCCTTATCACTACACTGGCTGTAACAACCTGCCTTATAACTAACTATATTGGCTATGACAACCTGCCTTATAACAACTATACTGGCTATGACAACCTGCCTTATCACTATACTGGCTATGACCACCTGCCTTTCACTATACTGGCTGTGACAACCTGCATTATCACTATACTGGCTATGTTAATCTGCCTTATCACTATACTGGCTGTGACAACCTGCGTTATCACTATACTGGCTGTGACAACCTGCCTTATCACTATACTGACTATGTTAATCTGTCCTTATCACTATACTGGCTGTGACAACCTGCCTTATCACTATACTGGCTATGTCAATCTGCCTTATGACTATACTGGCTGTGACAACCTGCCTTATCACTATACTGGCTGTGACAACCTGCCTTATCACTATACTGGCTATGTTAATCTGTCCTTATCACTATACTGGCTGTGACAACCTGCCTTATCACTATACTGGCTGTGACAACCTGCCTTATCACTATACTGGCTATGACAACCTGCCTTATCACTATACTGGCTATGTCAATCTGCCTTATCACTATACTGGCTGTGACAACCTGCCTTATCACTATACTGGCTGTGACAACCTGCCTTATCACTATACTGACTATGACAACCTGCCTTATCACTATACTGGCTATGACAACCTGCCTTATCACTATACTGGCTATGACAACCTGCCTTATCACTATACTGGCTATGACAACCTGCCTTATCACTATACTGGCTGTTACAACCTGCCTTATCACTATACTGGCTATGACAACCTGCCTTATCACTATACTGGCTATGACAACCTGCCTTATCACTATACTGACTGTGACATCCTGCCTTTTCACTATACTGGCTATGACAACCTGCCTTATCACTATACTGGCTGTTACAACCTGCCTTATCACTATACTGGCTATGACAACCTGCCTTATCACTATACTGGCTATGACAACCTGCCTTATCACTATACTGGCTGTGACAACCTGCCTTATCACTATACTGACTGTGACATCCTGCCTTTTCACTATACTGGCTATGACAACCTGCCTTATCACTATACTGGCTGTGACAACCTGCCTTATCACTATACTGGCTATGTCAATCTGCCTTATCACTATACTGGCTGTGACAACCTGCCTTATCACTATACTGGCTGTGACAACCTGCCTTATCACTATACTGACTATGACAACCTGCCTTATCACTATACTGGCTATGACAACCTGCCTTATCACTATACTGGCTATGACAACCTGCCTTATCACTATACTGGCTATGACAACCTGCCTTATCACTATACTGGCTGTTACAACCTGCCTTATCACTATACTGGCTATGACAACCTGCCTTATCACTATACTGGCTATGACAACCTGCCTTATCACTATACTGACTGTGACATCCTGCCTTTTCACTATACTGGCTATGACAACCTGCCTTATCACTATACTGGCTGTTACAACCTGCCTTATCACTATACTGGCTATGACAACCTGCCTTATCACTATACTGGCTATGACAACCTGCCTTATCACTATACTGGCTGTGACAACCTGCCTTATCACTATACTGACTGTGACATCCTGCCTTTTCACTATACTGGCTATGACAACCTGCCTTATCACTATACTGGCTGTGACAACCTGCCTTATCACTATACTGGCTGTTACAACCTGCCTTATCACTATACTGGCTATGCCAACCTGCCTTATCACTATACTTGCTGTGACAACCTGCCTTATCACTATACTGGCTATGACAACCTGCCTTATCACTGTACTGGCTGTGGCAACCTGCCTTATCACTATACTGGCTGTGACAACCTGCCTTATCACTATACTGGCTATGACAACCTGCCTTATCACTATACTGGCTGTGACAACCTGCCTTATCACTATACTGGCTGTGACAACCTGCCTTATCACTATACTGGCTGTAACAACCTGCCTTATCACTATACTGGCTATGACAACCTGCCTTATCACTATACTGGCTATGACAACCTGACTTATCACTATACTGGCTGTGACAACCTGCCTTATCACTATACTGGCTGTGACAACCTGCCTTATCACTATACTGGCTGTAACAACCTGCCTTATCACTATACTGGCTATGACAACCTGCCTTATCACTATACTGGCTGTAACAACCTGCCTTATCACTATACTGGCTATGACAACCTGCCTTATCACTATATAGGCTGTAACAACCTGCCTTATCACTATATAGGCTGTAACAACCTGCCTTATCACTATACTGGCTATGACAACCTGCCTTATCACTATACTGGCTGTAACAACCTGCCTTATCACTATACTGGCTATGACAACCTGCCTTATCACTATATAGGCTGTAACAACCTGCCTTATCACTATATAGGCTATGACAACCTGCCTTATCACTATATAGGCTGTAACAACCTGCCTTATCACTATACTGGCTGTGACAACCTGCCTTATCACTATACTGGCTGTAACAACCTGCCTTATCACTATACTGGATATGACAACCTGCCTTATCACTATACTGGCTGTTACAACCTGCCTTATCACTATAGTGGCTTTCGCTACAGGAACTACAGAAAGCGTTTTATTCCACACATTTAGTATAATGATTGGATCTGCCTCCCAAGTAGTTCACAACATAGGTAATAGGATGTCATTTGGGATGCTGTGTCCCATTGACATTTACTTCAATATTTCACTCTAATACTGTCAAACTGTTTACTTTTATTTCCCTTAGCTAGATTGACTGATGTCGCTATGCATTTCACAGCTGCCAATTCTGCATCTCCTGTGACTGAAGGAGCGGCTCGAGTGGCATTAGAATGCAAAGATGATCTGGTCAAAAGAAGTATACTACATAGGGAATAGGGTGCCATTTGGAACGCAGTAAACATCTACCGCACTCACACTTGAAATGCTCTCTGGAGAGACCAGCAGGGTTCTTTATCTCCTGAGGGTCTTACTGCTGCCACAAGCCTCCTCTAGATTACAGGAAATAGTAACCTGTCCTCTATCACAACTCCACATCACAAGAGCGGGAGAATAACACACACACATTCATATACTCATGCACTCCTACCCCTACACTCACATGCACGCACACATACACACATGTGTACACACACACACGAATACATGCTTTTATCGCTAGAAGTTTCAAATTGATGTCGTTCTGGTGTAGTAAAGTAAAACATCTAGTCAAGGGTTCTAGAGCTAATTACAGTATTAGCTGTGGAATCCTCCACTTCTCCATCATGATCACACCAATGACATCAAACCAAATCACAGTGTACTACTGCAACCCTTTATCAAACCAAATCACAATATACTACTGCAACCCTTTGTCAAACCAAAACACAATGTACTATTGCAGCCCTTTATCAAACCAAATTAAAATAACAAATTCATGCAAAATACAAAGCTATTTGTGTTGGGATGTGTCCAGCATATGTGTGTGTGTGTGTGTGTGCGTGTGTGTGTGTGTGTGTGTGTGTGTGTGTGTGTGTGTGTGTGTGTGTGTGTGTGTGAAATACAACTAGAACTGGGTAGTACACCTGAGTCTGCAGAGAGAGACATGCAGAGAGAGAGAGAGAGAGAGAGAGAGAAAGAGAGAGCAAGAGAAAAAGAGAGACATGCAGAGAGAGATAGAGAAAGAGAGAGACATGCAGAGAGAGATAGAGAGAGACAAAGAGAGAGAGAGAGAGAGAGAGAGAGAGAGAGAGAGCGAGCGAGAGAGAGAGAGAGAGAGAAAAAAAGAGAGAGACATGCAGAGAGAGAGAGAGAGAAAAAGAGAGACATCCAGAGAGAGAGAGAGAGAGAGAGAGAGAGAGAGAGAGAGAGAGAGAGAGAGAGAGAGAGAGAGAGAGAGGGAGAGAGAGAGAGAGAGACATGCAGAGAGAGAGAGAGGGAGAAAGAGAGAGAGAGAGACATGCAGAGAGAGAGAGGGGGAGAGAGAGACATGCAGAGAGAGAGAGAAAGAGAGAGACGTGCAGAGAGAGAGAGGACTAAAAAGCTAAATGGTGTATATGAACATAGAGATAGCGTTAGAGGGAGACAGACCAAGTGACCGCTCTCTCTCTCCACATGCTGGAATCCAATATGAGATAAACCTTTCAGGTGGTCTTTTACCTAATAAAATACATGGAAAAAAATATGTGAAAACAGATGGATATATTTACTTAATATTTCAACAGAATTTAATGGTTTCTTTCTCTTCTCCCACTCTCTCTCTCTCTGTGTGTCTTTCTCTGTCCCACTCTTGTCCTCTATCTTATCTCAACCCAAACCCTCATCCTCCACTGTTTCCCTCTGCTTCAGAGACATATAAAGCTCTCTAAGAAAATTTTTATTTCCCTTAGAAGAAAGAGCCAGTCACAAATGGCCAAAGGTCAGCGTGGGTACTGTAGTTGTAGGTCTTCTCTTGGTTAGGCATTTTCACCTTGTTTGAGCCCAGCTTCTGAGTTGATTTTTTTTTGTAATTAACTCAGCCTTTCTATTTTGCCTTGCTGATGTTTGGGTGAGCTGTGATATGGTTTTGTATCAATGTCAGTTGCTGGAGGTTTCTGGTATTTAACAGACAGACAGACAGACAGACAGACAGACAGACAGACAGACAGACAGACAGTTGGTTACTCACCAGGAACTGGCAGAATCCTTCTTTTACTTTAACGAGTCCTACGAGCCCGACTTGAATGGCATACTGACTCCCAGGAACAGGCCGGAGAAAAAGGGGCCGGAGGGCGGGCTTCCTTCTGAGAATTCGTAAGCGATCGAATAAACCCCAAGTGCCTTCCATTCTGCTAGCAAACGTGCAATCTTTGGAAAATGAAATCGATGACCTACGCAGAAGATTAAACTACCAACGGGACATTCAAAACTGTAATATCTTATGCTTCATGGAGTTGTGGCTGAACGATGACATTATCAACATACATCTGGCTGGTTATACATTGTATCGGCAGGATAGAACAGCGGCATCTGGTAAAACAAGGGACGGTGGACTATGTATATTTGTAAATAACAGCCGGTGCATATCTAATATCTAAGGAAGTCTTGAGCTATTGCTCGCCTGAGGTAGAGTATCTCATGATAACTGTAGACCACACTATCTGCCTAGAGAGTTTTCGTCTGTATTTTTCGTAGCTGTCTACATACCACCACAGACTGATGCTGGCACTAAGACCACACTCAATGAGCTGTATTCATCCATAAGCAAACAGGAAAACATTCATCTAGAGGCGGCTCTCCTAGTGGCCGGGGACTTTAATGCAGGGAAACTTAAATCTGTCTTACCAAACTTCTATCAGAATTTTAAATGTGCAACCAGAGAAAAAAAAACTCTGACCACCTTTACTCCACACACCTTTACATCCCAGAAACCCTAGACCCAGTCCAATTTGCATACCGCCCTAACTGATCCACAGATGGTGCAACCTCTATTGCACTCCCCACTGCCCTTTCCCACCTGGAAAAAAGGAACACCTATGTGAGAATGCTATTCATTGACTACAGCTCCGCATTCAACACCATAGTGCCCTCAAAGCTCATCAATAAACTAAGGACCCTGTGACTAAATACCTCCCTCTGCAACTGAATCCTGGATTTCCTGATGGGCCGCCCCCAGGTGGTAAGGGTAGGTAACGACACATCCACCAAGCTGATCCTCAACACGGGGACCCCTCAGGGGTACGTGCTCAGTCCTCTCCTGTACTCCCTGTTCACGCATGACTGCACAGCCAGAAACGACTCCAACACCATCATTAAGTTTGCTGGAGGACCGAGCACACCCCCATTCTCATCGACTGGGCTGTAGTGAAGCAGGTTGAGAGCTTCAAGTTCCTTGGTGTCCACATCACCAACAAACTAACATGGTCCAAGCACATGAAGACAGTCATGAAGAGGGTACGACCAGCCCTATTCCCCCTCAGGAAACTGAAAAGAGTTGGCATGGGTCCTCAGATCCTCAAAGGTTCTACAGCTGCATCATCGAGAGCATCCTGATGGGTTGCATCACTGCCTGGTACGGTAACTGACCGCAAGGCACTACAGAGGGTAGTGTGTACGGCCCAGCACATCACTGGGGCCAAGCTTCCTGCCATCCAGGACCTCTATACCAGGCGGTGTCAGAGGAAGGCTCTAAAAATTGTCAAAGACTCCAGCCACCTTAGTCGTTGACTGTTCCTTCTGGAATCGCACAGAAATTGGTACCTGAGTGCCAAGTCTAGGTCCAAGAGGCTTCTAAACAGCTTCTACCCCCAAGCCATAAGACTCCTGAACATCCAATCAAATGGCTACCCAGACTATTTTCATTGCCGCTCCCCTCTTCTTTTACCCAGCTGCTACTCTCTGTTATTATCTATGCGTGGTCACTTTAATAAATATACCTACAGTACATGCACATATTACCTCAATTACTTCGACTAACCGGTGCCCCCGCACATTTACTCTGTACCGGTACCCCCTGTTTATGATTTGATTTTGATGTACAATACACAT
Source organism: Oncorhynchus masou masou (assembly GCF_036934945.1). Lineage (NCBI taxonomy): Eukaryota > Metazoa > Chordata > Actinopteri > Salmoniformes > Salmonidae > Oncorhynchus > Oncorhynchus masou. Next base: position 82,271,141 of record NC_088243.1, read on the forward strand.
ACACACACACAATTCACACACACACGCATGCATGCACGTACACACAAGACACAGGCACACACATACCTACACAGCCATCTGTTCCTGCCTTTACTCCATGGCCCAGAGATGAGGGAGTGCTCCTGTTTAAATGAGCCTATGCTAATGGACCACTGGGACGCTGTGGGCTCACAGGTATGTAGCAGCTATGACTGGCAACACAGACACACTAGAGACACAGACACTGGTAACACACACACTGGCAACACGCACGCTGGCGACACAGACACTAGCAACACGCATGCTGGCGACACACACACTGGCAACACACACGCGGGCAACACACATACTGGCAACACACACACTGGCAACACACACGCTGGCGACACACACACTGGCAACACGCACGCTGGCGACACACACTGGCAACACACACGCTGGCAACACACAAACTGGCAACACACACACTACTGACACACACACTGACAACACACACGCTGGCGACACACACACTGGCAACACACACGCTGGCGACACATACACTGGCAACACACACGTTGGCAACACACACACTGGCAACACACACACCGGCAACACACACTAGCAACACACACGCTGGCAACACACACACTAGCAACACACACACTGGCAACACACACACTGGCAACACACACTAGCAACACACACACTAGCAACACACACGCTGGCAACACACATACTAGCAACACACACACTGGCAACACACACTAGCAACACACACACTAGCAACACACACGCTGGCGACACACACACTGGCCACACACATACTGGCAACACACATACTACTGACACACACACTGGAGACACACACTGGCAACACACACACTGGCGATACACACACTGGAGACACACACACTGGAGACACACACACTGGAGACACACACTGGAGACACACACACTGGACACACACACACTGGGGTCACATTCTGACGACACACACTGCTGACCCACACTCTGACAGCACATCTGTAGTCACTACATTTATTTTTCGCTGTGTGTCGTCTTTTTTTCAGTTTTGACCACATATGTGACCGACTGGCTAGTTTCGGTCTTATGGTATGGAGCAAGTCTTGAAATTGTGTTTTTTACATTGGATAAACGTAGAGACTGTAGAAAATGGTATATTATACACTACATAAGAACAATGATAAAGTGATCCTGCTTTGAAAGTTGATAAACTTGTAACCTCACTTTTGACAAAAAGGCCCTTGAATGTTTGTTATTTTAATTATTTAATTTATCATTTCACCTTTATTTAACCAGGTTGGCCAGTTGAGAACAAGTTGTGATTTACAACTGCAACCTGGCTAAAGCAAAGCAGTCCAACAAAAACAACAGCACAGTTACAGTCAACGTACAGTCAATAACACAATAGAAAAATCTATGTACAGTGTGTGCAAATATAAAAGAGAAGGGAGATAAGGCAATATAGACCATAGAGGCACAATAATTACAATTTAGCATTAACACTGGAGTGATAGATGTGCAGATGATGATGTGCAAGTAGAGATACTGGGGTGCAAATGAGCAAGAGGATAAGTAACAATGTGGAGATGAGGTAGTTGGGTGTGCTATTTACAGTTTAGCTGTGTACAGGTAGAGTGATCGGTAAGCTGCTCTGACAGCTGATGCTTAAGGATAGAGAAGGAGATATAAGACTCCAGCTTCAGAGATTTTTGCAATTCGTTCCAGTCATTGGCAGCATAGAACTGGAAGGAAAGGCGGCTAACAAATATGGAGTGAGGGCCAGCCAACAAGAGCATACAGGTCGCAGTGATGGGTTGTATATGGGGGCTTTGGTGACATAACGAATGGCACTGTGATAGGATCGGTAGGATAGTCAGTTTTACAAGGGTATATTTGGCAGTTTGAGTGAAAGAGGCTTTGTTGCGAAATAGGAAACCGATTCAAGACTTAATTTTGGATTGGAGATGCTTAATGTGAGACTGGATGGAGAGTTTACAGTCTACCCAGACACCTAGGTATTTGTAGTTGTCCACATATTCTAAGTCAGAACAGTACAGAGTAGTGATGCTAGTTGGGCGGGAGGGTGCGGGCAGCACCCTACTCGAGAGCTCCCCTTTGTATACCTCCATTCAGCATTGTTCACACCCTCTTAAGTGTTAGCCCCACCCGTCTATTTAAGGGTTCACGTGAGGCCATGTACTTAACAACCAAAGATGTCAAGACTAAAGGCTGGTTTAAACTACGGTGTGTTCATAGATTCAATCTGGAGTGCCAGAGGGCGCTCAAAGTGTTCTCTGGAGGTTTGTAAATTCAGAGTGTTGTCAGATTGTCCATTCGTAAATTCAGAGTGTTTCTCTCTCAGATCGCTCAGAGTGCACTCTGGACGCTCTGGCTCAGGAGTAGGGTTGATCCGACCTAACAACAGCAGTCAAGTACGCAAACTAACTTGCTAATGTTGGCAAGCTTGCTAGCTACTTCCAGACACAAATGAGAGAACACCTCATTTTACTCGCCCTAGCAGAGTAGTTAGGCTGTATTCATGTCATCCAGAGCGTTGTTGACTGTAACTGTGCTGCTGGCAACAATTTAATTCCGCTTTTTCCACCATAGTTTACTGACCCCAACCATATTCATATGAGCATTCATATATATGTCAGTTATTCTGCTCTCTTGCACACTCAGACGAGAGTGCTCTGAAATCGAATAGATAGCCAGAGCGAATTCACCAGCTATGTATAACGACAGTTGTCACTGTGACATCATGAACATTCTATTGAAATGGTTACTTGTATAATGGAGTCTTTTGTTTAGACACATAGCTCGCCAGTTAAACAATTAACCATAATCCCAACTCATAACGTTACTGCCCTGCATGAATCTGCAGGTAGCTAACCAACCATGTTCAATGTTAGCTAGCTAGCTAACATTAGGCTATAACTAGAAATGCAAATGACACTGAGATACAAATAATTTTACTACACAGATCATGCACATAATGTGTTAGCTAGCAAGCCATGCAGCGAACATTTGCTAGATAGCTAACAGTACACTTTAATTAAAACCTCTTGAAACTAGGGGGCACTATTTTCATTTTTGGAAAAATAATGTTCCCAAAGAAAACCGCCTATTTCTCAGGACCAGATGCTGGAGTATACATATAATTGACAGCTTAGGATAGAAAACACTCTAAAGTTTCCAAAAATATTGTCTGTGAGTATAACAGAACTGATATTGCAGGCGAAACCCTGAGGAAAATCCAATCAGGAAGTGCCTCTTATTTTGAAACCTTTGTCTTCCTATGCACCCCTATTGACCATAGAAAGGGATATTTCTACGTTTTCCCTAAGATGTCTACAGCATTTTGACGTAGTTTCTAGCCTTTATGTTGAAGAATGAGCGTAAACGACTACATTGCGTAAGTGGCCAGCTGAAGGCTCTCAGAGTGATTCTTGCGTAAAAGACAGAGGTAGTCATTTTTCCTCTCGCTCCTACTGAAAAGCCAATTGTCCTGCTTGATATATTATCAAATAGATATTGGAAAACACCTTGAGGATTGATTATAAAAAACGTTTGCCATGTTTCTGTCGTTATTATGGATATATTTTTTTTTTAAATCCGGCGTTGTCGTGACCGCTATTTCAGGTGGATTTCTGAACATAATGTGACAAGGTATTTGGGGTATAAAAATTATCTTTATGGAACAAAAGGAACATTTGCTGTCTAACTGGGAGTCTCCTCAGTCTAACATCCGAAGATCATCAAAGGTAAACGGTTAATTTGATTGCTTTTCTGATTTTCGTGACCAAGCTTCCTGCTGCTAGCTGGACATAATACTATGCTAGGCTATCGATAAACTTACACAAACGCTTGTCTTGCTTTGGCTGTAAAGCATAATTTCAAAATCTGACACGACAGGGTGATTAACAAAAGGCTAAGCTGTGTTTCACTATATTTCACTTGTGATTTCATGAATATGAATATTTTCTAGTAATATGTTTTGACCGCTGCGCTATGCTAATTAGTGTAGTTGATGACAATTCTCCTGGATCCGGGATGGGTAGTTCCAAGAGCACTTTAGCTTAAAATGAAAACGACTTTCTGGCTAAATTAGAAACATGTAATATCTGATCTTACCGTATACATGGATGGACACTTCTCCCTTTCTGTCACGGATTCCACGGTTACCCTTAGTTTGAAGATGTAATCCGGAGACAGGTGTTTTATACAGCCTTCTGTGAGTGCTCTTTTCAATTCCCTCTGCATATTTTCAATCAAAAGCCAGAATTATCTCCATCTCCTGAGCTATCATAGTTTAATTCCACCGGGCATTCTACTGATTTCAAAACTCACCCCACCAGAAAGTGGACACTTCTGCAATTCTACTTTGTGATATATTTCAAAAAATGCCATGTTAGAAAGGATTACCTACACATACTGAGTAGCTCATGTTATAGACAGACGTGTGCTACATGGCAGACCAATCCAAACTCATCTCTCGGTATGTTCAGCCAATCCATTATCTCAGCCAGTCATGGCTAGCGGGATGGTTCCAGTTTTTTTCCATGGCTAAACCAACTAGGCTCATATTTTAACAATTGTAGTTTGTTTTTAAGTTTGTTTGTTTTTAAGGCACATGAAAGTTCACATGTTCCAGAAGGCCTTTCTGGAAAACGCATTTTTGCGGCAGATGTAGTGACCCACGACACACGCCTAGTCTCCTGAAACGAGTCACACACTGACCCTGAAATCGTCTGTCAGAACAACACATCTCATCAAACTCTCTGCATGCTTAAGTACATACCACCACTTCAAATGCAGACGCAATAACACTTCTCCTTCAAACTACTATAAATCACAAACACACACGCTTCTCTAAATCACAGCGGTGCACTTGCCTCTGATGCTTGACTCTCAAGATTGCCTCGCAATTTACACAAGTCATCATTAGCCCGAGCAACGGAGATAAGAGCATCGTAAGGGAACTTTTGGCGCCCACGGCTCTGTGTGTGTGTGTGTGTGTGTGTGTGTGTTTTCGCACCCAATGTCTCAAAGCCTTTCAAGCAGTCAGGTAATGAAGACCCCAGTTCCGTCAAATGAAGGTCAAAACTAATAACTGTTACATAACCAACAGGTATGTCTTGAGGGTCAATGCTGGATGAACTTGCCTTTTAAGAAAACATTTTACTGGCTATCTTTGTTGTTATTTAAATGTTATTATTTGAACTGGGTGGTTCGAGCCCTGAATCTTGATTGTCTGAAAGCTGTGGTATATCAAACCGTATACCACAGGTATGACAAAGCACTTATTATTACCGTTCTCATTACGTAGTTAGCAATAAGGCACCTCGGGACTTGTGGTATATGACCACTCCACATTTCGTCATGCATAAGAGCAGCCCTTAGCAAATGCCATATACCACACCCCCTCGTACCTTATTGCTTAACAATAAACTGTTGTATTGTCATAATCCCTATTATACTGTATATGCCTAAAGAGTATATATACTCATGTTTCATAACAGTGGTATGGTATATATAGTGTCATGTTTCATAACAGTGGTATAGTATATAAACTCATGTTTCATAGCAGTTGTATAGGATATATAGTGTCATGTTTCATAGCAGTTGTATAGTATGTATAGTGTCATGCTTAAAAGCAGTTGTATAGTATATACAGTGGGGAGAACAAGTATTTGATACACTGCCGATTTTGCAGGTTTTCCTACTTAGAAAGCATGTAGAGGTCTGTAATTTTTAGTAGGTAGTAAACTTCAACTGTAAGTAATTAATTAGCATTTTATTGCATGACATAAGTATTTAGTCACCTACCAACCATTAAGAATTATGGCTCTCACAGACCTGTTAGTTTTTCTTTAAGAAGCCCTCCTGTTCTCCATTCATTACCTGTATTAACTGCACCTGTTTGAACTCGTTACCTGTATAAAAGACACCTGTCCACACACTCAATCAAACAGACTCCAACCTCTCCACAATGGCCAAGACCAGAGAGCTGTGTAAGGACATCAGGGATAAAATTGTAGACCTGCACAAGGCTGGGATGGGCTACAGGACAATAAATAGGCAAGCAGCTTGGTGAGAAGGAAACAACTGTTGGCGCAATTATTAGAAAATGGAAGAAGTTCAAGATGACGGTCAATCACCCTCGGTCTGGGGTTCTATGCAAGATCTCACCTCATGGGGCATCAATGATCACGAGGAAGGTGAGGGTTCAGCCCAGAACTACACGGCAGGACCTGATCAATGACCTGAAGAGAGCTGGGACTACAGTCTCAAAGAAAACCATTAGTAACACACTATGCCGTCATGGATTAAAATCCTGCAGTGCATGCTCAAGCCAGCGCATGTCCAGGCCCGTCTGAAGTTTACCAATGACCATCTGGCTGATCCAGAGGAGGAATGGGAGAAGGTCATGTGGTCTGATGAGACAAAAATAGAGATTTTTGGTCTAAACTCCACTCGTTGTGTTTGCAGGAAAAAGTAGGATGAGTACAACCCCAAGAACACCATCCCATCCGTGAAGCATGGAGGTGGAAACATCATTCTTTGGGGATACTTTTCTGCAAAGGGGACAGGAGGACTGCACCATATTGAGGGGAGGATAGATGGGGTCATGTATCGCGAGATCTTGGCCAACAACCTCCTTCCCTCAGTAAGAGCATTGAAGATGGGTCGTGGCTGGGTCTTCCAGCATGACAATGACCCGAAACAAAAAGACAGGGCAACTAAGGAGTGGCTCTGTAAGAAGCATCTCAAGGTCCTGGAGTGGCCTTGAACCCAATAGAAAATCTTTGGAGGGAGCTGAAAGTTCGTATTGCCCAGCGACAGCCTCAAAACCTGAAGGATCTGGAGAAGGTCTGTATGGAGGAGTGGGCCAGAATCCCTGCTGCAGTGTGTGCAAACCTGGACAAGAACTACAGGAAACGTATGTAATTGCAAACAAAGGTTTCTGTACCAAATATTAAGTTCTGCTTTTCTGATGTATCAAATACTTATGTCATGCAATAAAATGCTAATTAATTACTTAAAATTCATACAATGTGATTTTCTGAATTTTTGTTTTAGATTCCGTCTCTCAAAATTGAAGTGTACCTAAAACCTGCAAAATCGGCAGTGTATAAAATACTGTCCCCACTGTTGTTCTCCCCACTCTTTCATAACAGTGGTATGGTATATAAACTCGTGTTTCATAGCAGTTGTATAGTATATATACTCATGTTTCATAGCACTATTGTAAAGTGGCTGTTCCACTGGATGTCAGAAGGTGAATTCACCAATTTGTAAGTCGCTCTGGATAAGAGCGTCTGCTAAATGACTTAAATATAAATGTAAATGATAGCAGTTGTATAGTATATATACTTATGTTTCATAGCAGTTGTATAGTATATATAGTGTCATGTTTCATAGCAGTTGTATAGTATATATACTCATGTTTCATAGCAGTTGTATAGTATATATACTCATGTTTCATAGCAGTTGTATAGTATATATACTCATGTTTCATAGCAGTTGTATAGTATATATACTCATGTTTCATAGCAGTTGTATAGTATATATACTCATGTGTCATAGCAGTTGTATAGTATATATACTCATGTTTCATAGCAGTTGTATAGTATATATACTCATGTTTCATAGCAGTTGTATAGTATATATACTCATGTGTCATAGCAGTTGTATAGTATATATACTCATGTTTCATAGCAGTTGTATAGTATATATACTCATGTGTCATAGCAGTTGTATAGTATATATACTCATGTTTCATAGCAGTTGTATAGTATATATACTCATGTGTCATAGCAGTTGTATACTATATAAACTCATGTGTCATAGCAGTTGTATAGTATATATACTCATGTTTCATAGCAGTTGTATAGTATATATACTCATGTGTCATAGCAGTTGTATAGTATATATACTCATGTGTCATAGCAGTTGTATAGTATATATACTCATGTTTCATAGCAGTTGTATAGTATATATACTCATGTGTCATAGCAGTTGTATAGTATATATACTCATGTGTCATAGCAGTTGTATAGTATATATACTCATGTGTCATAGCAGTTGTATAGTATATATACTCATGTGTCATAGCAGTTGTATAGTATATATACTCATGTTTCATAGCAGTTGTATAGTATATATACTCATGTGTCATAGCAGTTGTATAGTATATATACTCATGTGTCATAGCAGTTGTATAGTATATATACTCATGTGTCATAGCAGTTGTATAGTATATATACTCATGTGTCATAGCAGTTGTATAGTATATATACTCATGTGTCAAAGCAGTTGTATAGTATATATACTCATGTGTCAAAGCAGTTGTATAGTATATATACTCATGTGTCATAGCAGTTGTATACTATATAAACTCATTCTATGTCAGATGCTGAACATCTCTTTATGAAAATGTCTCGTAAAAACAATAAGAAACTGAAATCATCATCTTAATACACAAACACCAAAAGCAAAAACACAACTTACTGACTTAGTTTGCAGTGAGACGAAGAAAAACTACCAAAAGTGTATATAGAGGGAAGGAATAGTGGGTTTAGACCAGTGGATGGTTTTGTGGTATTTCAGTGTAGTGTACTACTGTTGACCACCATCCATATTCACTATATAGTGTACTACTGTTGACCAGAGCCCCTATATAGTGTACTACTGTTGACCAGCGTCCATATTCCCTATATAGTGTACTGCTGTTGACCAGAGTCCATATCCCCTATATAGTGTACTACTGTTGACCAGAATCCATATTCCCTACATAGTGTACTGCTGTTGACCAGAGTCCATATCCCCTATATAGTGTACTACTGTTGACCAGAATCCATATTCCCTACATAGTGTACTGCTGTTGACCAGAGTCCATATCCCCTATACAGTGTACTGCTGTTGACCAGAGTCCATATCCCCTATATAGTGTACAGAGTCCATATTCCCTATATAGTGTACTGCTGTTGACCAGAGTCCATATTCCCTATATAGTGTACTGCTGTTGACCAGAGTCCATATCCCCTATATAGTGTACTACTGTTGACCAGAGTCCATATTCCCTATATAGTGTACTACTGTTGACCAGAGTCCATATCCCCTATATAATGCACTACTGTTGACCAGCGTCCATATCCCCTATATAGTGTACTACTGTTGACCAGAGTCCATATCCCCTATATAATGCACTACTGTTGACCAGCGTCCATATCCCCTATATAGTGTACTACTGTTGACCAGAGTCCATATTCCCTATATAGTGTACTACTCTTGACCAGAGTCCATATTCCCTATATAGTGTACTACTGTTGACCAGAGTCCATATCCCCTATATAGTGTACAGAGTCCATATTCCCTATATAGTGTACTGCTGTTGACCAGAGTCCATATTCCCTATATAGTGTACTACTGTTGACCAGAGTCCATATCCCCTATATAGTGTGCTACTGTTGACCAGTGTCCATATTCCCTATATAGTGTACTACTCTTGACCAGAGTCCATATTCCCTATATAGTGTACTGCTGTTGATCAGAGTCCATATCCCCTATATAGTGTACTACTGTTGACCAGAGTCCATATTCCCTATATAGTGTACTACTGTTGACCAGCGTCCATATCCCCTATATAGTGTACTACTGTTGACCAGAGTCCCTATATAGTGTACTGCTGTTGACCAGAATCCATATCCCCTATATAGTGTACTGCTGTTGACCAGAGTCCCTATCCCCTATACTACTGTTGATCAGAGTCCATATCCCCTATATAGTGTACTACTGTTGACCAGAGTCCATATTCCCTATATAGTGTACTACTGTTGACCAGAGTCTATATCCCCTATATAGTGTACTACTGTTGACCAGAGTCTATATCCCCTATATAGTGTACTATTGTTGACCAGGAACCCATTATTCCCTATATAGTGTACTGTTGTCGTCCAGGGTCCATAGCCAGTATCGAACTGCTGTCATGCTGGGTTAGCTAATGGCATTTTCTCAAATGGTTCTCCTTCTACCATGCAGAAACCATTGGGGTCACGTACAGCCCTACTAGGCATATTTCTCATTATGATTTACATGAATCATTTGTACCTCTGCAAACCGGAGCGAGAGGGATGGAGGTTTGAGGAAAACAAACTTGGGCGGTGCACAACAGGAAATGGAATGGAGATTGAGAATATAAAAATAATCTGCTGTTTGGTTAGAATGAAGGGGATGAAATAAAGGACATATTTAGATCAATCTGTCACTTCATTAATAAATACAGAACACAGAAACGAAGCAGGCATTTAGGATTATGATTAAGATTAATGATATGTTTCCTTTCATCTGCAGTGTTATGATGGATTGACTTAATCAGTTTATTACGCAAACCATTCATCGTGTTAGTCAGTATACTTTGTACTTTTAGTTCTGAACAGAGAGGAAGAGAAGTCTGAAAGAGCAACTTCATTTTCCACACAGACCATCCCCGGCATGGCACAATTCTGTAAGAGCACACTACCCCTATGTCAAGAGATGGTTTCGGAGGGTTTCGGCCCAGGGTGGAAACTCAGAATAATAGATATTGAGGAAGTTGAAACAACCTCTGTCAACGTGTACGCGTCTGGAACAGTAATGGTGCAGGGCCTCCTCATGCAGTTCCAGCAGAACATTTACGGGGTCAAAGAGAGAGCACAGCAGGAAAAGCGCTCTCTCTCTGTGACGACTCCCCCATCCTGAGTGAGTCTGATCACACCTCTTCAAACTGCCCTGCAGATGAACAGCCCCAAGAGGAGAGTCAGCCCCCCTTCACTGAACATTCTCAGGTCCCACAACTGCACTGCTCCTCCATCATTGAGAGGGATACATTCACAGAGCTGGAGAGAGACATGGTGGAGCTCAGAGAGCTAGTCCACACAATGCAGACAGAACAGACCCACAAACAGACCAGAACAACAACACCCCCCAACAAGACCCGGAGGGCAGAAGGTGGAGATGGGCGGCTGTTTGAGAGAGCTGGATGCTCTACGGAGTGAGGAGACAGCAGTGAATGAGAAGAGAGAGGAACACATGGTACAGCTAACAGCAGTGAAGGAGGAGAGAGAGGAACACATGGCACAGCTAACAGCAGTGAAGGACGAGAGAGAGGAACACATGGTACAGCTAACAGCAGTGAAGGATGAGAGAGAGGAACACATGGTACAGCTAACAGCAGTGAAGGACGAGAGAGAGGAACACATGGAACAGCTAACAGCAGTGAAGGAGGAGAGAGAGGAACACATGGAACAGCTAACAGCAGTGAAGGAGGAGAGAGAGAGGAACACATGGAACAGCTAACAGCAGTGAAGGAGGAGAGAGAGGAACACATGGAACAGCTAACAGCAGTGAAGGAGGAGAGAGAGGAACACATGGAACAGCTAACAGCAGTGAAGGAGGAGGGAGAGGAACACATGGCACAGCTAACAGCAGTGAAGGACGAGGTGAGAAAGCTGAGGTGTGACAGAGAGCAGGACACTCCCCCAGAGAAGCCAGCAGAACAGCCCACCTCAGACCCGGATCACAACCTCAACACCACAATGGGACAGACAACACAGGACCCACCAACCCAACGGACCCCACCCCCTCCTAACAGCCCCCCTGTCAGCTCTCCCGATTGCTCTCCTGACAAACCCCACACATCCACTGAGGACGCAGGAAAGACAGAAATTGTGCTCCTCATTGATTCCGATGGCAAATACAATCAAGAGAATCAACTTTTTTTCCAAACACAAAGTGGCTAAACTCTGGTGCCCAAACACTAGGCATGTCTTGGTGCCGTTGTCAGAGGACAGACTAGGGTCCCCCAGCCACATTATAAATCACACGGACACAAATGACCTGAGGGCCCAGCAGGAAAGTGTGGACGCAGCACTCAAGGGAGTGATTGGAACCCTGACCTGTTCACCGGATGTGCTCCCTGTCCCAGACCTGCTGTTTTCAACTCTCTAGAGACAGCAGGAGCGGTAGAGATACTCTGAATGATCAGCTATGAAAAGCCAACTGACATTTACTCCTGAGGTGCTGACCTGTTGCACCTTCTACAACCACTGTGATTAATATTTGACCCTGCTGGTCATCTATGAACATTTGAACATCTTGGCCTTGTTCTGTTATAATCTCCACCCGGCACAGCCAGAAGAGGACTGGCCACCCCTTATAGCCTGGTTCCTCTCTAGGTTTCTTCCTAGGTTCTGGCCTTTCTTGGGAGTTTTTCCTAGCCACCGTGCTTCTACATCTGCATTGCTTGTTGTTTGGGGTTTTAGGCTGGGTTTCTGTACAGCACTTTGATATATCAGCTGATGTAAGAAGGGCTTTATAAAATACATTTGATTGATTGATTGATTGATTGATTGATTGATTGATTGATTGATTGATTGAAAAAGCTTCTTCCACTTTCCCCAACACACAACTGGTTATAATGACAGCCTCTCTATCCTAGAGGGGGAGATCAACCATTTCCAGGACCAGGTACTAGTCATTGGCGACCTAAATGCCAGAACTGGACAATAACCTGACACCGTCAGCACACAGGGGGACAAACACCTACCTGGAGGTGACAGTATTCCATCCAAAATATGCCCCCTCGACACAACTACGTCAAATCAACCAACAAAATGGGTCACAACTCCTGCAGCTCTGTTGCACGCTGGGTCTGTACATAGTCAATGGTAGGCTTTGAGGACACTCCTATGGTAGGTACACCTACAGCTCATCCCTTAGCAGTAGTACTGTAGATTACTTTATCACTGACCGCAACCCAGAGTCTCTCAGAGCGTTCACAGTCAGCCCACTAACACCCCTATCAGATCACAGCAAAATCACAGTCTACCTGAACAGAGCAATACTCAATCATGAGGCATCAAAGCCAAAGGAACTGCACAATATTAAAAAATGCTATAGAAATATTGTAGAAACCTACCAAAAAAAAACAATTAGACAACAATAAATTCAATTCCTTTTTGACAACATCCTGGACAAAACATTTCATCAGTGTTGTAAAGTACTTAAGTAAAAATACTTAAAAAGTCAAGTACTTCTTACGTAGTATTTTGTGGTATCTGTACTTTACTTCACTATTTATATTTCTGACAACTTTAACTTTTACTCCACTACATTCCTCAAGAAAGTATGTACTTTTTACTCCATACATTTTCCATGACACCCAAAAGCACTCATTACATTGTGAATGCTTAGCAGAACAGAAACACGGTCCAATTCACACACTTATCAAGAGAACATCCCTGGTCATTTTTATTTTATTATTAATCTTTATTTATCTAGGCAAGTCAGTTAAAAACAAATTCTTATTTAGAATGACGGCCTACCTCGGCCAAACCCTCCCCTAACCCGGACGATGCTTGGGCAATTGTGCGCCGCTCTATGGGACTCCCGATCACGGCCGGTTGTGATACAGCCCGGGATCGAACCAGGGTCTGTAGTGTGCCACTCGGGAATATTATATCCCCACTCTGATCTGGCAGACTCACTATGTCTGAGTATTGGAGTGTGCCCCTTTTAGACTTTTCCTCAAGTTGTATTTTACTTGATTCATTTTTAATCAAGGTATCTTTACTTTTACTAAATTATGACCATTAGGTACTTTTTCCACCACCAAGGTGTAAACTTGGCAGTAGAAAGCCTGAACAGTATATTTGACCTTTCAGCTTCCCTATCAAATCTATAAATGTCAAGCAGACAACCGAGGAAAATGAAAAACAATGACATGTGGTTTGATGAAGAATGCAAAAATCTAAGAAAGAAATGAAAAAACCTATCCAACCAAAAACATAGAGACCCAGAAAACCTGAGCCTACGTCTTCCCTATGGTGAATCACTAAAACAATACAGAAATACACTACGGAAAAAGAAGAAACAGTACGTCAGAAATCAGCTCAATGTATATGAAGAATCCATAGACTCTAACCACTTCTGGTAAAATTGGAAAACACTAAAGAAACACAAAGAGTTATCTATCTAAAATGGAGATGTACGGAAAACCACTTCCCCAATATTTTGTCTCTATAACAATGGACAGACAGCAAAAACAGATACATGAACAATTACAAATCTTAGAATCAGCTATTAAAGACTACTAGAACCCACAATTACAAATCTTAGAATCAGCTATTAAAGACTACTAGAACCCACAATTACAAATCTTAGAATCAGCTATTAAAGACTACTAGAACCCACAATTACAAATCTTAGAATCAGCTATTAAAGACTACTAGAACCCACAATTACAAATCTTAGAATCAGCTATTAAAGACTACTAGAACCCACTGGAGTCTCTTATTACGTTGAAAGAACTACAGGATGAAATACAAAACCCTCCAACCCAAAAAGTCATGTGGTGTTGATGTTAACCCAAATGAAATTATAACAAATACAGACCCCAAATTGGCTATACTTAAACTCTTTAACATCATCCTCAGCTCTGGCATCTTCCCCAATATTTGGAACAAATGATTGATCACCCCAGTTCACAAAAGTGGTTAAAAAAATCTAGTGGGGGGGGGGGCAGCTTTAACATTGCAGATAGATTGTTGCTTCCATCAATGTAATTGTCTGCATCATTTCCAATCCCCCATATATTTTGGGGTAAATATCTATACACACACACACACACACACACACACACACACACACACACACACACACACACACACACACACACACACCCACACCCACACCCACACACACACACACACACACACACACACACACACACACACACACACACACATACATACATACATACATACATACATACATACATACATACATACATACATACATACATACATACATACATACATACATACATACATACATACAGTTGGCTGTGCCTTTAAACAGCTTGGAAAATTCCAGAAAATGATGTCATGACTCATAATTTGAGTTAATTGGAGGTGTACCTGTGGATATATTTCAAGGCCTACCTGCAAACTCAGTGCCTCTTTGCTTGACATTGTGGGAAAATCAAAAGAAATCAACCAAGACCTCAGAAGAAAAAAAAATTGACCTACACAAGTCTGGTTCATCCTTTCCAAATGCCATGTTCATCTGTACAAACAATAGTATGCAAGTATAAACACCATGGGACCACACAGCCGTCAAACCGCTCAGGAAGGAGACACGTTCTGTCTCCTAGAGATGAACGTACTTTGGTGCGAAAACTGCAAATCAATCCCAGAACAACAGCAAAGGACCTTGTGGAGATGCTGGAGGAAACAGGTACAAAAGTATCTATATCCACAGTAAAATGAGTCCTATATCGACATTACCTGAATCTGAACAATCTGAGAGACAAGACAAGAAGGGCCTTCTAAGCCATTAAAATGAACACTTAGGATCTGGCTAAAATACTTGAATCCGTTATAGAACCCATTGCCCTTTATGGTTGTGAGGTCTGGGATTTGCTCACCAACCAAGAAGTCACAAATGGGACAAACACCAAATTGAGACTCTGCATGCAGAATTCTGCAAGCAGAATTCTGCAAGCACATCCTCCGTGTACAATGTAAAACACTAAATAATGCACGCAGAGCAGAATTAGGCCAATACCCGCTAATTATCAAAATCCAGAAAAGAGACGTTAAATTCTACAACCACCTAACATGAAGTGATTCCCAAACCTTCCATAACAAAGCCATCATCTACAGAGAGATGAACCTGGAGAAGAGCCCCCTAAGCAAGCTGGTCCTGGGGCTCTGTTCACATACACAAACACACCCCACAGAGCCGCAGGACTGCAACAGTAACACAATTAGAAATCTGGAGAACAAAGAACAAAAAGATAATTACTTGACACACTGGAAAGAATTTACCAAAAAACAGACCAAACCAGAATGCTATTTGGCCCAAACAGAGAGTACACCGTGGCAGAATACCTGAACACTGTGACTGACCCAAACTTAAGCAAAGCTTTGACTACTTACAGACTCAGCGAGTGCAGTCTTCATATTGATAGAGGCTGCTGTAGACAAACCTGGCTCTCAACAGAAGACAGGCTATGTGCACACTGCCCACAAAATGAAGTAGAAACTGAGCTGCACTTCCTAACCTCCTACCCAATGTATGACCATATTAGAGACACATATTTCCCTCAGATTTGAAAACTAATCAAATTTTGATAAACTCACATATCTATTAGGTGAAATACCAGTGCGCCATCACAGCAGCCAGATGTGTTGCCACAACCACAGGTCACACATTTCTACTTGCTTTGGCAATGTAAACATATGTTTCCCATCCCAATAAACCCTTTGAATTGAATTGAAAATGAATTGAGAGGGAGAGAGAGAGAGAGAGAGAGAGAGAGAGAGAGAGAGAGAGAGAGGGGTAATGACAGAGAGAGGTAATGAGGGAAGGGTAATGAGACAGAGAGAGGTAATTACAGATAGAGGTAATGAGAGAGAGGTAATGAGAGAGAGTTAATGAGACAGAGAGAGGTAATGAGACAGAGAGAGGTAATGAGAGAGAGAGAGAGAGAGAGGTAATGAGACAGAGAGAGGTAATTAAACAGAGCGGTAATGAAAGAGAGAGAGAGAGAGAGAGAGAGAGAGAGAGAGAGAGAGAGTGAGAGAAAAAGTGAGAGAAAAAAAGAGAGAAAAAGAGAGAGAGGTGAAGACAGAGAGGTAATGAGACAGAGTGGTAATGACAGAGAGAGGTAATGACAGACGGAGGTAATGAGACATAGAGAGGTAATGGCAGAGAGGGATAATGGCAGAGATAGGTAATGACATATAAATGTAATGACATATAGGGGTAATGACAGTTATAGGTAATGAGAGATAGGTATTGAGACAGAGAGATGTAATTACAGAGAGAGGTAATGAGAGAGGTAATGAGAGAGAGGTAATGAGAGAGATATAGAGGGGCAATGAGAGAGAGAGGTCACGAGAGAGAGGTAATGAGAAAGAGAGGTATTGAGACAGAGAGAGGTAACGACAGACAGGTAATGACAGAGAAAGGTAATGACAGAGAGGGGTAGTGACATATATAGGTAAAGAGAGAAATGTAATGAGACAGAGTGGTAATGAGACAGAGAGATGTAATGGTAGAGAGAGGTAATGAGCCAGAGGGAAAGGTAATGACAGATAGAGGTAATGAGAGAGAGGTAATGAGTGAGAGGTAATTAGGCAGCGAGAGGTAAAGCAGGGATAGGTAATGACAGAGAGGTAATGAGACATAACGGTAATGACAGAGAGAGGTAATGAGACATAGAGAGGTAATGGCAGAGAGGGATAATGACAGAGAGGTAATGATATATACATGTAATGACAGATAGGGGTAATGACAGTTATAGGTAATGAGAGAGGTAATGAGAGAGAGAGAGGGGAACTGCGAGAGATATAGAGGGGTAATGAGAGAGAGAGGTCATGAGAGAGAGGTAATGAGAAAGAGAGGTATTGAGAAAGAGAGAGGTAACGACAGACAGGTAATGACAGCGAGAGGTAATTAGACAGCGAGAGGTAATAACAGATAGAGGTAATGACAGAGAGAGGTAATGACAGAGAGATGTAATGACAAAGAAAGGTAATGACAGAGAGGGGTAATGCCATATATAATCAATGAGAGAAAGGTAATGAGACAGAGAGGTAATTACAGATAGAGGTAATGATAGAGAGGTAATGAGAGAGAGGTAATGATACATAGAAAGGTAATGAGACATAGAGAGGTAATGAGACAGAGAGAGGTAATGAGAGAGATGTAATGAGAGAGAGGTAATGATACATATAAAGGTAATGAGACAGAGAGAGGTAATGAGACAGAGGTAATGAGACAGAGAGAGGTAATGAGAGAGAGGTAATGATACATAGAAAGATATTGAGACAGAGAGAGGTAATGAGAGAGATGTAATGAAACAGAGCGGTAATGAGAGAGAGAGAGAGAGAGAGAGAGAGAGAGAGAGAGAGAGAGAGAGAGAGAGAGAGAGAGAGAGAGAGAGAGAGAGAGAGAAAGAGAGAGAGAGAGAGAAAAAAGAGAGAGAGAGGTAATGACAGATAGGTCGTGACAGAGCGAGGTAATGACAGAGAGGTCGTGACAGAGAGAGGTAATGAGACAGAGAGAGGTAATGGTTTAGAGAGGTAATGAGACAGAGGGAGAGATAATGACAAATAAAGGTAATGACATAGAGAGGTAATGAGACAGAGAGAGAGGTAATGACATATATATGTAATGACATAGAGGTAATGAGAGAGATGTAATGAGTGAGAGGTAATGGCAGATAGAGGTAATGAGACAGAGAGGCAATGAGACGGAGGGAAGACCATGTTCTTCCTGGTAATTCATCATCTATAGTATAATGGAAGATCTTAGGGAGTGTATTAACCATGAACCATTGAGAGGGTACACACACACACACACACACACACACACAAAACGCTTGTTAGAGGTAACACACGTTAGCTCTTTACTGACAGAACTCATTTTAAATTGTTAAAGGAGGGAGACTATTTTCGAAGAGAATATAGAACTGGAAATATACAGTGTGTGTGTGTGTGTGTGTGTGTGTGTGTGTGTGTGTGTGTGTGTGTGTGTGTGTGTGTTTTGGCCCTTCTGAATGTCCCTGTCGCCAGGGGAGGGATCCTGTTCTGTAGCAACCATGTTGATGTAAGTGGACACAAAAACGCTGTGATATGCTGGACACATCCCAACACAAATAGCTTTGTGTTTTGCATTAATTTGTTATTTTGATTTGGTTTGATAAAGGGCTGCAGTAGTACATTGTGATTTAGTTTAATAAAGGGCTGCAGTAGTACATGGTGATTTGGTTTGATAAAGGGCTGCAGTAGTACTTTGTGATTTAGTTTGATAAAGGGCTGCAGTAGGACTTTGTGATTTAGTTTGATAAAGGGCTGCAGTAGTACTTTGTGATTTAGTTTGATAAAGGGCTGCAGTAGTACTTTGTGATTTAGTTTGATAAAGGGCTGCAGTAGTACATTGTGATTTAGTTTGATAAAGGGCTGCAGTAGTACTTTGTGATTTAGTTTGATAAAGGGCTGCAGTAGTACATTGTGATTTAGTTTGATAATGGGCTGCAGTAGTACATTGTGATTTAGTTTGATAAAGGGCTGCAGTAGTACATTGTGATTTAGTTTGATAAAGGGCTGCAGTAGTACTTTGTGATTTAGTTTGATAAAGGGCTGCAGTAGTACATTGTGATTTAGTTTGATAAAGGGCTGCAGTAGTACATTGTGCATTGGTTTAATAAAGGGCTGCAGTAGTACATTGTGCATTGGTTTGATAAAGGGCTGCAGTAGTACATTGTGCATTGGTTTAATAAAGGGCTGCAGTAGTACATTGTGCATTGGTTTGATAAAGGGCTGCAGTAGTACATTGTGATTTGGTTTGATAAAGGGCTGCAGTAGTACATTGTGATTTGGTTTGATAAAGGGCTGCAGTAGTACATTGTGATTTGGTTTGATAAAGGGCTGCAGTAGTACATTGTGCATTGGTTTAATAAAGGGCTGCAGTAGTACATTGTTGTTACAACACAGAGGCGGATGCAAGATGCAAGCAACGATGGTTTTAATGAATGTAGTTCACAGCAGCAACATGACAGACAGACTGTACTCAGAAGGAATCCGACCCAGAAACTCGGGCGCATCTTCCGATCATAACGTGCTGAGAAAACCAGGGGAGTGTGTCCAGATGAGTAGGAAGGAGCACAGCAGATCATCCACACAAGAGAAGAGCACGGACACACGACACAACCTCAGAGAAGAAACAACGATCTGACAACAAGAAACACTGGTAACAGAACATATAAAGGGAAGATAAGTGGTTCCAGCTGGCGCAGACAATCAGGCCGAGATTGGGAAACCACGCCCACACAAACACTGGAGAGAGAGAGAGAGAGAGAGAGAGAGAGAGACGGAGGCAGTGGATTCATGAACCGTGACAATACCCCCCTAGGAACGCCTCTTGGCGTTCCCAGGCGAATTTACCTGTCGATTGAAATCATCGATAAGGGAGTGATCCAGAATGTCCCTAGCAGGTACCCAACTTCTCTCCTCCGGGCCGTAACCCTCCCAGTCCACCAGGTACTGGAAACCGCGTCCCCTCCTTCTAGAGTCCAAAATACGATTGACCGAAAAGGTGGTCTCCCCATCAACAAGTCGTGGCGGCGGGGGAACCGGGACCGGCGGGTTAATGCGTGCCTGAAACACAGGTTTTATTTTAGACACATGAAAGGTAGGATGAATTCTCCTATACGCCGGAGGAAGCTTGAGCCGGACCGCCACCGGACTAATGATCCTGGTGACTCTGAACGGGCCGATAAATTTGGGGGCAAGCTTGTTCGAAACGGATCGGAGTGGAATGTTCTTAGTAGAAAGCCACACTCTTTGGCCAACGACGTATACCGGAGGCTTCGACCGGTGGCGATCGGCCTTAGCCTTGGTGCGCGCCCCCACCCGGAGAAGAGTCTCACGGGCTCTGCTCCATGCGTGACGGCACCTCTGGATGAAAGCGTGAGCGGAGGGAACAGTGACCTCGGACTCCGTACTGGGAAAGATAGGTGGCTGGTAACCTAAACTACACTCAAACGGAGAGAGACCCGTGGCTGCCACTGGCAACGAATTGTGAGCGTACTCAACCATAGAGAGTTGTTGACTCCAGGAAGAGGGATTCTTAGAAACCAAACATCGCAACACTCTCTCCAAATCTTGGTTGGCCCTCTCCGTTTGACCGTTGCTCTGGGGATGAAACCCTGAAGACAGGCTGACACTCGCTCCCAGTAACCTACAAAACTCTTGCCAAAACTTGGACACAAATTGGGGCCCCCGGTCAGAAACTACGTCCATCGGCAGGCCATGTAAGCGAAAGACGTGATCCACGACAGTTACCGCTGTCTCCTTGGCAGATGGTAATTTAGGCAAGGGAATAAAATGAGCCGCCTTCGAGAACCGGTCCACCACGGTCAAAACAACCGTCTTGCCCTGGGAGGGCGGGAGGCCGGTAACAAAATCTAGCGCGATGTGGGACCAGGGTCTCGAAGGGACCGACAGCGGTTGGAGTAACCCATCTGGGGGTCGATTAGAAGTCTTCCCAGTGGCACAAACCGAGCAGGCCAAGACAAAACTGTGAATGTCACGAGCCATCAATGGCCACCAAAAGCGTTGCTTAACCAAAAAGCTAGTGCGGCTGACTCCTGGATGACACGCTACGTTGGAGCAGTGCCCCCACCGAATAACATCGGACCGACACCCCTCCGGCACAAACAACCGATTAGGCGGGCAACCGGGCGGAGGCGTGACCCCCTCTAAGGCCGTTTTGACCCTCGATTCAACCTCCCATGTGAGTGTGGAGACCACTAGGGTCCCGGGTAGGATGCACTCGGGAGTGGATGGGCGTTCGGAATGGTCAAAAATGCGAGAAAGGGAATCGGGTTTGACATTCTTGGAACCCGGGCGATACGAGAGAGAGAAGTCAAAACGTCCGAAAAAGAGTGCCCACCGCGCCTGCCTGGAGTTGAGTCGCTTGGCGGTTCTGATATACTCCAAATTCTTGTGATCGGTCCAAACTATAAAAGGTACCCCCGAACCCTCTAACCAATGGCGCCACTCCTCCAGTGCTAACTTCACTGCCAACAACTCTCTGTTGCCAATGTCGTAGTTGCGTTCCGCAGGTGATAACCGATGGGAAAGGAACGCGCAAGGGTGCATCTTGTCGTCAGAAGAGGAACGTTGGGAAAGTACCGCACCTACCCCCACCTCTGAAGCGTCCACCTCCACCACGAACTGACGCGAGGGATCGGGAGCTATGAGGATAGGAGCCGAAACAAAGCGGCTCTTGAGTTTGGCGAATGCAGCCTCGGCTGTATCGGACCACCTGAACGTCACTCTGGGAGAGGTTAAGGCGGTAAGAGGAGCGACTATCTGGCTAAAGTTGCGAACGAAACGCCGGTAGAAATTGGCGAATCCCAGAAACCTCTGTAGGGCCTTACGGGAATCTGGGCTTGGCCAATCCACCACAGCCTTAACCTTGTCGGGATCCATGCGAATACCTTCAGTCGAGACGATGTAACCTAGGAATGGAACGGATTGTGCATGAAAAATGCATTTCTCCGCCTTGACAAAAAGTCCATTCTCCAGCAACCTCTGAAGCACTCGTCTGACGTGTTGAGCGTGTTCCTGGAGAGAAGAAGAAAAATCAGTATGTCATCCAGGTAAACATATATGAACTGATCAATCATATCTCTCAGCACGTCATTGACGAGTGCCTGGAAAACCGCTGGGGAGTTGGATAGCCCAAAAGGCATGACCAAATATTCGAAGTGCCCTCTGGGGGTGTTAAACGCGGTCTTCCATTCGTCCCCCTCCCTTATGCGAACCAAATGATATGCATTACGTAAATCCAACTTAGTGAACACGGATGCTCCCTGTAACCTTTCAAAGGCGGAGGACATCAACGGTAAGGGATAGGTATTCTTCACTGTGATGTTATTCAACCCACGGTAATCAATGCAAGGACGCAGAGATCCGTCCTTCTTCCCCACAAAGAAGAACCCCGCCCCGCTGGAGAAGAGGAAGGACGAATGAATTTAGATGCCAGAGAACCAGAGATGTATCTCTCCATAGCCTCCCTCTCAGGAACAGAAAGTGAATATAACTTGCCTTTAGGCGGAGACTCACCTGGCAATAATTCTATTGCACAGTCATAGGGACGATGCGGAGGAAGGGAAGCAGCACGGGACTTACTGAACACCTCCTTCAGGTCGAGGTATTCAACGGGCACCCTTAGACAAATCCACTGCCTCCTCTAGAAACACAGAATCAGACACAGACGAACAAGCAGACACTAAACAGGACTCAAGACACTTGTTACTCCACATGGATATAGAGTTATGACCCCAGTCAACTCTGGGGTTGTGTTGGGTGAGCCAAGGGTGGCCGAGAACTAATGGTGCAAGGGGTGAGTCCATGAGTAGGAATGATAGTGTCTCAGTGTGATTGCCAGAAGTGATGAGTGTGATAGGTTCAGTGGTGTGAGAAATGTTGGGGAGTTCTTGACCATTGAGAGCGTTGACGGATATCTTGTGCGTGAGTGAGGTGATAGGGATCTGGAGTTTGTGAGCGAGCTTGAAGTCCATGAAATTACCCTCTGCTCCTGAGTCCAGTAAGGCTTGGGTGTCGTGCGTGTGGGTGGCCCATCTTAGTCTTACCGGGAGGAGAGTAGATGATGAGGTCTTCTCTGTGGTGACACCACCCGATAGTAGCCTCATGTTTACTACCGGGCCTGATCTTTTACCGGGCAGGAGTGGATAAAGTGGCCCGCTCTACCACAGTAGAGACAGAGTCCTTGGGATCTCCGCCTCTCCCTCTCTTCCCGGGAGAGGCGAGCTCTCCCCAGCTGCATGGGTTCGTGAGCGGAGGCTGAACTGGCCGTGTTCCCGACGCTGACATGCCAGCCCTCCGTGTCGTTATACGGTCTGTTAGGGCATGCTCGGCGGCCAATACGACTCAGACGAGCGTCGACCCTCAGGGCTAGTTCCACTAGTCCATTTAAACTCCTGGGAAGGTCCAGAACATAAATCTCCTTCTGGATCCGGTCCTCCAGCCCATGCAGGAACATGTCCCACTGCGCCTCCTCGTTCCACTGACACTCAGCGGCCAGAGTGCGGAATTGGATGGAGTATTCCGATACTGAATGGTCTCCTTGGCGAAGGTCAGCGAGTAGTCTGGCCGTCTCCCTACCCGCCACGGCCCGATCGAAGACCCTTCTCATCTCCTCGGAGAGTGTCTGGAAAGAGGTGCAGCATGGGTCCTGGTTCGCCCACACCGCCGTTCCCCAGAGAGACGCTTTGCCTGATAGCAGTGTGAGTACGAATGCTACCTTAGACTGTTCACGGTTGAAGGTCCGTGGCTGCAACGAGAAATGCATGGAACATCTCGTAAGAAAGGCTCTGCAATAGTCAGGATCACCTGAATAACCCTCTGGTGTCGGTAGCCGTGGCTCTAGCTGGGAATCCGGCTCTGGCGGGGCGGGTTGAACTGCCGGTGTAGGTGGCGCAGCGGAACCCCTCAGATGTTGCAATTGTTGGGTCAGCTGGGATACCTGCGTCGAAAGGGCTTGTACTGCACGACCTGTGCTGGAGATGTTCTCCTCTTGTTGATCCATTCTCGTGATACTGCGGGAAAGGAATTCGGTCAGACTCGTTGAACTCGCTGCATCCATGGTCTGGTCAGATCGTTCTGTTACAACACAGAGGCGGATGCAAGATGCAAGCAACGATGGTTTTAATGAATGTAGTTCACAGCAGCAACATGACAGACAGACTGTACTCAGAAGGAATCCGACCCAGGAACTCGGGCGCATCTTCCGATCATAACGTGCTGAGAAAACCAGGGGAGTGTGTCCAGATGAGTAGGAAGGAGCACAGCAGATCATCCACACAAGAGAAGAGCACGGACACACGACACAACCTCAGAGAAGAAACAACGATCTGACAACAAGAAACACTGGTAACAGAACATATAAAGGGAAGATAAGTGGTTCCAGCTGGCGCAGACAATCAGGCCGAGATTGGGAAACCACGCCCACACAAACACTGGAGAGAGAGAGAGAGAGAGAGAGAGAGAGACGGAGGCAGTGGATTCATGAACCGTGACAATTGTGATTTGGTTTGATAAAGGGCTGCAGTAGTACATTGTGCATTGGTTTAATAAAGGGCTGCAGTAGTACATTGTGATTTGTTTTGATAAAGGGCTGCAGTAGTACATTGTGATTTGGTTTGATAAAGGGCTGCAGTAGTACATTGTGATTTGGTTTGATAAAGGGCTGCAGTAGTACATTGTGATTTGGTTTGATAAAGGGCTGCAGTAGTACATTGTGATTTGGTTTGATAAAGGGCTGCAGTAGTACATTGTGATTTGGTTTGATAAAGGGTTGCAGTAGTACATTGTGATTTGGTTTGATAAAGGGCTGCAGTAGTACATTGTGATTTGGTTTGATAAAGGGTTGCAGTAGTACATTGTGCATTGTGTATTTGAAGCATGAACTCTGCACATTGTCTCCTCTGTTAAACCGCCTGGCAAAAAATGGCAGCAGTATGAATGGGTTCTATGAAGCATGATGCTCTGCGTATGTGTTGTACAGTGTGTGTGTGTGTGTGTGTGTGTGTGTGTGTGTGTGTGTGTGTGTGTGTGTGTGTGTGTGTGTGTGTGTGTGTGTGTGTGTGTGTGTGTGTGTGTGTGTGTGTGTGTGTGAGCACAATACCCTGAGTGAATGTTAACCCTCACGTTATTAACATAGCAATTATATGACAAAGCGAATTGCCTTTCACTATAAAGACTCAAACAGCACGCTATTCCCTATGTAGTGCACTACTTTTGACAAGAACCCTTTGTAGTGCACGGTAAGGGAGTAGGGTACCGTTTGGGATGCATGCTCTGTAACTGACGCCATGTTCAGTAAAATGCCTCCATCCGTTGTCACCTCTAAAGAAGTAGATTCATATTCTGACTACAGCCTTCGTTCAAAAGATCGACAAAAGCATTAGCCAGGCAGGGAATGCTGGGTAATTATAATCTAAATACATCTACATCCCCCTCCGGCTTCTGATCAATGCAGTTGGTCTGTTCATGTTATAGACCCAATGTCCTTTGTAGTCCTGCTTTGCGATACAACACATTACCTAGTAATAGCATGCAATATGCATATATATGTGCAGAACTTACCATTATGGTGCCAGTAATTGGTTTGTGTAAATTAGACGGTCAAAGGTTTACACATTACATTTGCAAACAAACTCTTATCACTAGATAATAATGGTTTGCAATTATACAATAATATCCAATGTGAGTTAATTTGCATATCTTTGAAATTGTGCAACACACACACATGCATACACACGGAGGACTGCGTCCCATTTGGTTATATAACCCCCTTCTGCTGCTCACCTCAGAGCTGACTTGTTCTCTGTGTGCACGTACACACACACACACACACACACACACACACACACACACACACACACACACACACACACACACACACACACACACACACACACACACACACACACGCACACACACACACACACACACACACACACACACACACACACACACACACACACACACACACACATGCACACGCACAGACAAACACACACACATACAAACACACACAAACACACGCACACGCACAGACAAACACACACACACACACGCACACGCACAGACAAACACACACACACATACACACACATACACACACACACACACACGCACAGACACACACACACACACACACACACACACACACACACACACACACACACACACACACACACACACACACACACACACACACACACACACACACACACATCACAGATACCACAAACACACACATACACATGCACACACCACAGATACCACAAACACACACACACACACATACAGAACAAGTTCTCTGGCGCTCTCCCAACGCCCACACCCTCATCACATTAGCTGTAGGAGAGAAGTCACTCCATTAAAGAATGTCTCTGTACGTAATTTAGATAAAAAAGAGTCATTGATTCAGTTTGGCATCTTTATGGCTCCTAATTAGGGTGGCAAAGCTACCGGAAATTTACCAAAGTTACTGGAATCTTCAGAAAATCTATGACAATCTATTATAAAGTTTGTAATTTTTATTTGAATAACTGTAAAAGAGTATTCTTAGAGTATTCAATTCCAACAATGAAATTGTTTTAACACACACACACACAAACCCCCACCCACTCTAACATAGCCCTGCTGCTGTGTGATTAATGCCATGCAGGCGATGTGGGTGGACCGGTCTGTAACTGCACTCTCTAGAGAAAGATGGGAGTGGTGTCCCAAATGCCACCCTATTCTCTATGTAGCGCACGACTTTTAATCAGAATCCTGGTCAAAAGTAGTGCACTATATAAGGAATAGGGTACCATTTGAGACAACCCTAGGACCCTAATGGAGGGTACTTAAGCTACCTGTCAGGAGCACAGCAACTCTCTGATTAAGAGTCACATTTTGCATCCCGAATGGCACCCTATCTTCTATATAGTGCCCTACATTTGACCAGCGCTCTATGACCCCTCTTCGAAAGTAGTGCACTATAAAGGGAGTAGTGTGCCATTTGGGATGCCTCACGCAGAGAGTTTCTTCCTCATCAGAAATGGGGTTGGAGAGCTCTGTTGGCTTCCCTACAGTGACGGCCTACCCCGGCCAATCCCAGACCCGGACGACGCTGGGCCAATTGTACACCGCCCTATGGGACTCCCAATCATGGCAGGTTGTGATCCACCCTGGTTCGATTCCAGGCTGTATCACAACTGGCAGTGATTTGGAGTCCCATAGGGCGGCGCACACTTGGCCCAGCGTCGTCCGGGTCTGGGATTGGCCGGGGTAGGGGAGGGATTGGCCAGGTTAGGGGAGGGATTGGCCGGGGTAGGGGAGGGATTGGCCGGTGTAGGGGAGGGATTGGCCGGGGTAGGGGAGGGATTGGCCGGGGTAGGGGAGGGATTGGCCGGGGTAGGGGAGGGTTTGGCAGGGGAAGGGGAGGGATTGGCCGGGGTAGGGGAGGGTTTGGCAGGGGAAGGGGAGGGATTGGCCGGGGTAGGGGAGGGATTGGCCGGGGTAGGGGAGGGTTTGGCCGGGGTAAGCTTCCCAGTAAAGCAATGGAAACAATCAAGCATCCCAGAGAAATTTAAAAAATACCCCACTTTTAAGAAACAAGGTTCATGAAATCTACATTTTTCTAGTAACAGATGACATTCATGTTCAGACTCTCTCTGAAACTCACTTAGATAACACCTTTGATGATACAGTTGTAGCAATACATGGTTAAAACATCTATAGAAATGACAGAAATCGAGAGCATCCTGACCAGTTGCATCACTGCCTGATATGGCAGGGTAGCCTAGTGGTTAGAGCGTTGGACTAGTAACCAGAAGGCTGCAAGTTCAAACCCCTGAGCTGACAAGGTACAAATCTGTCATTCTGCCCCTGAACAGGCAGTTAACCCACTGTTTCTAGGCCGTCATTGAAAATAAGAATTTGTTCTTAACTGACTTGCCTGGTTAAATAAAGGTAAAATAAAAAAAATGGCAACTGCTCAGCATCTGACCATAAGGCGCTACAGAGGGTAGCGTGTACGGCCCAGTACATCACTGGGAGAAGGCTTCCTGCCATCCAGGACCAATATAGTAAGTGATGTCAGAGGAAGGCACAATCTTTTTTTTAAACACCAGTCACCAAAGTTATAGACTGTTTTTTCTGCTATCGCACAGCAAGCGGTACCAGAGCGCCAAGTCTATAACCAAAAGGCTCCTTAACAGCTTCTACTCCCAAGTCATAAGACTGCTGAACAATTCATCAAATGGCCACCCTGACAATTAACATTGACACCCCCCTTTGTTTTTACATGCTGTTCTACATGCTGTTGATGAAGAATTGAAAAATGTTATGGTTGAGAGGGATGAGGCAAAAGGAATGGCAAATAAGTCTGGCAGCCCAACCGATTGGCAAACATACTCCAAAACGATAAATCATGGGACTAAACTGGATAAATGACATAAAGAATTAAAGTAAAAAACTTAATTCATTAATTAATTAATGATGGAGCTCAGTTTGCCATTTAATTAATTAATTAATTAAGTAAACGGCAAACTCAGCTCCATCATTCATTGAATCAGATGTCCCACTCATCACAAAACCCACTGATATTGCCAATTACTTTCATGATTTCTTAATTGGCAAGATAAGCAAGCTTAGGCATGACATGCCAACAACAATCGCTAACATTACACATCCAAGTTTAATCGATCAAATTATGAAAGACAAGCGTTGTAATTTGAATTCCGTAAAGTAAGTGTGAAAGAAGTGAAATAATTATTGTTGTCTATCTACAATGACAAGCCACTGGGGTCTGACAACTTGGATGGGAAATGACTGAGGATAACAGCAGACGATATTTCCACTCCTATTTGCCATTTCTTCAACCTAAGACTACTAGGAAGTGCATGCCCCCAGGCCTGGAGGGAAGCAAAAGCAATTCTGCTTGCCAATAATAGTACAGCCCCCTTTACTGACTCAAATAGCCGACAAATCAAACTTTTATCAATCCATAGTAAACTTTTGGAACGAATTGTGTTTGACCAGATACAATGTTATTTTACTGTAAACAAATTGACAACAGACTTTCAGCACGCTTATAGGGAAGGACATTCAACATGCACAGCACTTACACAAATGACTGAAGATTGGCTAAGAGAAATTGATGATGAAAAGATTGTGGGAGCTGTTTTGGTAGAGTTCAGTGCAGCTTTTGACATTATCAATCATAGTCTGCTGATGGAAAAACGTGTTTGTTATGGCTTTTACACTCCCTGCTATATTGTGGATAAAGAGTTAGCTGTATAACAGAACACAGAGGGTGTTATTTAATGGAAGCCTCTCCAACATAATCAAGCTAGAATCAGGAATTCCCCAGGGCAGCTGTCTAGGCCCCTTAAATACATTGCGTGCACAATTATTAGGCAAATTGTGTTCCTCGGGATTAATTTATTGTTGAACAAACACAGTCAATCCAAAATGTTAATGAACCTCAAACCTGTATGTTTAACAAAGGTAAAGTGAGTTTTGTCTTTCTTGGGGAATATACAGTTGAAGTCAAAAGTATACATACACCTTAGCCAAATATATTGAAACTCAGTTTTTCACAATTCCTAAAACTTAATCCGAGTAAAGATTCCCAGTCTTAGGTCAGTTAGGATCACCACTTTATTTTAAGAATGTGAAATGTCAGAATAATAGTAGAGAGAAAA
Source organism: Oncorhynchus masou masou (assembly GCF_036934945.1). Taxonomy (NCBI): domain Eukaryota; kingdom Metazoa; phylum Chordata; class Actinopteri; order Salmoniformes; family Salmonidae; genus Oncorhynchus; species Oncorhynchus masou. Next base: position 82,300,971 of record NC_088243.1, read on the forward strand.
GTTTATTTCAGCTTTTATTTCTTTCACCACATTCCCAGTGGGTCAGAAGTTTACAGACACTCAATTAGTATTTGGTAGCATTGACTTTAAATTGTTTAACTTGGGTCAAACATTTTGGGTAGCCTTCCACAAGCTTCCCACAATAAGATGGGTGAATTTTGGCCCATTCCTCCTCACAGAGCTGGTGTAACTGAGTCAGGTTTGTAGGCTTCCTTGCTCGCACACGCTTCTTCAGTTCTGCCCACACACTTTCTTTAGGTTTGAGGTCAGGGCTTTGTGATGGCCACTCCAATAACTTGACTTTGTTGTCCTTAAGCCATTTTGCCACAACTTTGGAAGTATGCTTGGGATCATTGTCCATTTGGAAGACCCATTTGCGACCAAGCTTTAACTTCCTGACTAATGTCTTGAGATGTTGCTTCAATGTATCCACATCATTTTCTTGCCTCATGATGGCATCTATTTTGTGAAGGGCACCAGTCCATCCTGCAGCAAAGCACCCCCACAACATTATGCTGCCACCGCCGTGCTTCACGGTTGGGATGATGTTCTTCGGCTTGCAAGCCTCCCCTTTTTTCCTCCAAACATAACAATGGTCATTATGGCCAAACAGTTCTATTTTTGTTTCATCAGACCATTGGACATTTCTCCAAATGGTACGATCTTTGTCCCCATGTGCAGTTGCAAACCATAGTCTGTAATTTTTATGGTGGTTTTGGAGCTGTGGCTTCTTCCTTGCTGAGCGGCCATTCAGGTTATGTTGATTTAGGACTCATTTTACTGTGGATATAGATACTTTTGTACCCGTTTCCTCCAGCATCTTCACAAAGTCCTTTGCTGTCATTCTGGGATTGATTTGCACTTTCCTTACTAAAGCACGTTCATCTCTAGGAGACAGAATGCATCTCCTTCTTGAGCAGTATGATGGCTGCGTGGTCCCATGGTGTTTATACTTGCGTACTGTTGTTTGTACAGATGAACGTGGTTCCTTCAGGTTTTGGCTGATTTTCCCATGATGTCAAGCAAAGAGGCACTGAGTTTGAAGTTCGGCCTTGAAATACATCCACAGGTACACCTCCAATTGACTCAAATGAAGTCAATTAGCCTATCAAAAGCTTCTAAAGTCATGACATCATTTTCTGGAATTTTCCAAGCTGTTTAAAGGCAGAGTCAATTAGTGTATGTAAAATTCTGACCCACTGGAATTGTGATACATTGAATTATAAGTGAAATAATCTGTCTGTAAACAATTGTTGGAAAAATTACTTGTGTCGTGCACAAAGTAGATGTCCTAACCGACTTGCCAAAACTATAGTTTGTTAACAAGAAATTTGTGGAGTGGTTGAAAAGCGAGTTTTAATGTCTCCAACCTAAGTGTATGTTAACTTCTGACTTCAACTGTACATCTAACAAACCTTGTATCTCACAAGCATTATATATAACAAGCCTTTTAACTAACAAACCTTATATCTAACAGGCCTTATATCTAACAAGCTGTATATCTAACAAGCAGTATATCTAACAGGCCTTATATCTAACAGGCCTTATATCTAACAAACATTATATCTAACAAGCAGTATATCTAACAAGCCTTATATCTAACAAACATTATATCTTACAAACCTTATGTCCACAAGCCTTTTATGTAACACACCTTATATCTAGCAAGCCTTGCCAGCAGACAGCAAGTTCTGTTTCCATATGCAAGCTGAAGGTTAGTGTAGATTGAAAACATGGACAAAGTGTAGGCCTGTACTGAAATAGCAAGCTTGCTGATGACATATCTGTCCAATGGGTGAAATTTTGCTAAAACTTGGCTGCTCTTAGTTCAAGGTGGTGCTTCAAGGCGAACGGCTTGGATTCAGCAGAAAGCTTTCTATAATGTCCTGTCATTTCCCTAGAGACCACAGCACACACTATAGATTGGCAAATTCAAATCCACGTTGGTGCGTATCCTGCTGACTAAATATGCTGACTCTTCACAGTCACAAATGAAAGGCTTCGTTTGTGTCCCAACCGGCACCCTATTCACTACTTAGTGCACTACTCTTGACCAGGGCACATAGCAGAGCACTATGTCAAGGGTGCCATTTTGGGACACAGTCTTCAGGAGGAGTGCAGCACTTCCTAATGAAGAGGGAGAAGTCAGAAAGTCAGATACTGTAGATATGATACCAATCCACAGACTTGTATTCAAAACCACTTTCCTAACACATTAGCATCAAGCCAGATGGGACGAATATAATAATCGAATTGGGATGTTTGCTGCCAGAATTCTCAAAAAGCATCTCCAACCTAATTTGGTTTGTTGTAGTTCTGCCTCAAAGTGGTTTACAAATGTCCGCAGTAGATGCAGATGCTGACCAGCAGGTTTTCACATCCTTGAATTTAATTTTTACAAAACACAGAGGTTTCATTATATAATTCTACCAAGGAAATTAGCCAACAGCCGGTAAATGTAAACACCAACATCAACTCCTTTGCAGTATTGTGTTGCAGAGATTGTGAATGCGTCCCAAATTACTCCCTAGTGCACTACTTTTCACCAGAACCCTACTGGTTAGTTCTGCTGAAGTAGAAAATGAGAGGAGAAAAAAGGAGTACCAAGTTATATTTTATGACGTGTTTCTTGTTCACATCACCTCTCCGAACCCACAATGCAATTGCACTGTAACCTTCAAGGAGCTCAATTAGGTAGCAAAGGGATTGTTTGAAGAAGAGAATGACCATGGCACCACAATTGTGACTCCTGCACCTGCTTCTCGGCAATTATGACATCATAGTTAAATATATTTTGGGGGCATTTAAACTCTTCTAGGATCAGAGACGGCCCTTTCTTGCAACAACAGCCTCTCCAGGCTCTGTGAGACAGTGTGTATGTGTGCGTGTGTGTGTATTTGTGTCTGTGTGAGCATTTGCATGCACATAGCTGGAGGTGGTTATCTCAATCACACATGGATGCAGGTTTCGAGCCAATTTCTCCCCTCTCAGCCAGCCTCTCAGTCAGACAGCAGGGCAGCCCTGTTGCCCATCAGGACCCCAACAGGACCCCTGGAGCTGAGCTACCCATCACACATCTTAAAAATCCTAATCCCATCCCTCTTCCAGCATCTCTCCTCATCCCATCTCTCCTCATCCCATCCCTCCCCATCCCATCCCTCCCCAACCCATCCCTCCCCATCCCATCTCTCCTCATCCCATCTCTCCTCATCTCATCCCTCCTCATCCCATCTCTCCTCATCCCATCTCCCCTCATCCCATCCCTCCAATCCCATCTCTCCTCATCCCATCTCTCCTCATCCTATCCCTCCTCATCCCATCTCTCCTCATCCCATCCCTCCTCATCCCATCCCTCCTCATCCCATCCCTCCCAATTACATCTCTCCTCATCCCATCTCTCCTCATCCCATCCCTCCTCATCCCATCTCTCCTCTCCTCATCCCATCCCTCCTCATCCCATCCCTCCCCATCACATCTCTCCTCTCCTCATCCCATCTCTCCTCATCCCATCCCTCCTCATCCCATCCCTCCCCATCACATCTCTCCTCTCCTCATCCCATCTCTCCTCATCCCATCCCTAGCAGTTGAACAGATCCTGACCAGATAGGATGGGGATGCATGGATCTATATATTGGAGCTGTCCTAAAACCAGTGGTTTGAAGTGGTGGGGTGCATCGAGATATAAAGGTGTGGGATGCCGAAAATAACTTTACATAACGGTAGGGCTCATTCAGATCAACTTACTCTGGAGATGTGTACAGACATGCATGAGGTTGAACAAGGTTTTTATGAGTGTTCATTTTAGGGCAACAACATTACGAAGCCAACATTGGCATCTGGCGATCAGTCTTCATGTCATCTGTTCCTTGCTACAGAAGCATAAAATGAGCTGAAAGGGTTTCATTGCTTGGGATGTGACTCAAATGACACCCTATTTCCTATATAGTGCCCTACTTTTTGACATAGGGCCACGGTCAAAAGTAGTGCACTATATAGTAAATAGGGAATCAATCTTGCTGTGCTTCCCTGTTCTTTGCAGGCCTAATCTGTTCTTGTTAAGACATTCTGCTAACATGAATATGACATGGAAGCTTCACCCAGAGTCTTATAGATTCAGACAGGCAGATGCTCCTCAGATTACATGCATCTATTGTGATCTCAACACTTAACATGACATGGAGAACGTGGCTGATGCAAATAGAATAGAATATAGAATAGTACTGTAGAATAGTACTACAGAAAAGTACTGTAGAAAAGTACTGTAGAATAGTACTGTAGAATAGTACTGTAGAATAGTTCTGTAGAATATTAATATAGAATAGTACAGTAAAATAAGTGATTCATGCATTAATGAAGGTTACTGTTTTAAGACAGAGAGGAAGAACACCATCCTTTTGTCATTTGACATCGTATTGGTCTTGTTTTTCCAGAAACCCAGAGCGATTAGAGGGGAGGATGTGACAGCTGGCAGTGTATGTGTGTGTGTCTGTGTGTGTCTGTTTGCATCTGTGTGTGTGCGTGTCTGTGTATGTATGTGGGTTTGTGTGTGTGTGTGTGTGTGGTGGTGCAGGGCTGCTTTTGAAAAGAACAAACATCAGATTTCACAGGCGTGTTTAATCTCCACCTCACAAATCAACATCACCAGCAGTAAAATCATGAGTGTGTGTGTAACCTTAACCCTAAGCCCTAACCCATAACCCTAATTCTGACCATGAACCTATCCCCTAACCCATACCTTAAACCATAACCCTAATTCTAAACATATACCTAAACCTAACCCCTATGCTTAAATTAGCCTTTATCCTCGAGGTGAATGTGGAAAATGTCCCCACCAGAGATAATTTTCCTTGCCTTTACTTTTGGGGACTTTTGGGTATAGAAGAACAAGACCAAGCCAACACACACACACACACACACACACACACACACACACACACACACACACACACACACACACACACACACACACACACACACACACACACACACACACACACACACACACCTCCCTCACTATACTCCTTTCAGTCAGCTAGACAGATCTTGTCTACAAGTCCCTCAGCAGCCTTCACTCGTGTGAGATCCTACCACAGGTTAATATTCACAAGGCCACTGGGCCAGAGGGACTACCAGGGTGCGTACTCAGAGTATGCCCTGACCAGCTGGCAAGTGTCTCCCCTGACAATTTCAACCTCTCCCTGACTGTAACCTCCACATGTTTCAAGCCAACCACCATAGTCCCTTTGCCCAAGAATGTCAAGGTAACCTGTATAAGTTACTATCGCCCACTGACATCTGTAGCCATGAAATGCTTTCAAAGGCTGGTCATGGCTAAAAATCAACACCATCATCATCACCAGACATCCTGGAGCTACTTCAATTCGCATACCACCCCAACAGATCCACAGATGACACAATATCTATTGCACTCCACACTGCGCTCTCCCACCTGAAACAAGAAGAATAGCAACGTGAGTATGCTGTTCATTAACTACATTTCAGCTTTCAACACCATAGTACCCTCCAAGCTGGGACCCTTGGACTGAACACCTCCCTCTGTAACTGGATCCTGGACTTCCTGACAGGCCGCCCCCAAGTGGTGAAGGTAGGCAACAAAACATCCCCCATGCTAACCCTCAACACAGAGGCCCCTCTGGGGTGGGTGCTTAGTCCCCTCCTGTGGTCCCTGTTCACCCACAACTGCGTGGCCAAGCATTACTCCAACATCATAATTTGTCACGCCTGCTCCCGTGTCCCCTCTCTGGAGTTCGAGGGTGCCATGCTGTCCTTCATTACACACACCTGTCACCATCATTACGCGCATCCTCGCTCATTAGACTCATCTTGACTCCTTTACTTCATTGATTGCCCCTTTATATCTATCTGCTCCTCAGTTTGCTCCCAGTGTCAGCATTATTGTCGTTTTGTTTTCCCCTGTCCAGTCGCTGTCCATTTTGTGTTCCTGTATGTGTTTCATTAAATGTTCACTCCCTGTCCTTGCTTCTGTCCTTGCATCATTAAGTTTGCCGACGACATGATGGTGGTAGGTCTGGTCACTGACAACGATGAGACAGCCCTATAGGGAGGAGGTCAGAGACCTGGCAGTGTGGTGCCAGGACAACAACCTCTCCCTCAATGACAGAAAGACTAAGGAGCTGATTGTGGACTACATCGACAGGGCTGTAGTGAAGTGGGTTGGGAGCTTCAAGTTCCTCTGTGTCCACATCACTAAGGATCTATCATGGTCCACACACACCAACACAGTCGTGAAGAGGGCACAACAATGCCTCTTTCCCCTCACGAGGCTGAAAAGATTTGGCATGGGCCCTTAGAGCATCAAAAACTTACACAGCTGCACCATTGAGAGCATCTTGACTGGCTGCATCACGTCAACTGCAAGGCATCAGACAGCAAGGTGCTACAGAGGGTAGTGAGTACAGCCCAGTACATCACTGGGGCCGATGGCTCCCTGCCATCCAGGACCTCTATACCAGGCGATGTCAGGGAAGGCCACCCAAGTCATAGACTTCTCTCTGCTACTGCAAGTCTGACACCAACAGGATCCTGAACAGCTTCGACCCCCAAGAAATAGATTTGATGAATAGTTAGTGAAATAGTTAATAGTTCCCAGGACTATCTGCATTGACCCATTTTGCACTAACTCTTTTCACTCCTCACAGTCGATGTTGTTACTGTTTATTATCTATCATGTTTCCTAGTCACTTTATCCCTACATGTATGTACACCTCAATTACCTCGTACCCCTGCACATCGACTCGGTACTGTGAATGCTTTACAGTTTTTTTAGATTTCTAAACGACAGTGGGCACAACTAGAGTCACATGTGCAAAACTCTAACTACAGTCTGCACTACCAACAGTCACCTGAGCTAAACAGTTCACATCACCTGCAAAACTCATTCCAAGCAACACAACTCTTAACACATGGCTCAAAACACGCTCAGTGCAGCCAAACACTATGCACAACCCTCACTGAGATAACACACACTGTCACTCAGAACACACTGAGAGTAAAAACACTAGCATCAAACACCAATACAGAAAATACAAACTTTTCATCTTTACAGTTTGAACAATTTCAGTGACTTCATACAAAGTAATATTTTCTTCAAAGAAAAGAGTGACATTCTTTCACATGATTTATTAAACATTTTTGAACATAACAATTCTTTAAGGTAAATTAAAATTAGCAGTTTGCTTCAATAGTCTGTAGTAATTTACGGAATTACAGTAATGAGAAAAAAAAGGTAGAAACTAAAAGTACATACTGTAATTCGAACAAATAATTGAGGGGCTAATCCTGCCTCTCTCTAGCATCAGGCCACAGGTTTTCTTCAACATCACATCTAATGTTTTCTCTTGCCATGCACCTGGGGAAGAACCTTCTGGAGTGCCTTATCCATCCCTGGCAGTCCTCTGGACTCGTGTCCTCACATCCGGCACGTATGGCTTCCAAAAGAGACATTTGGTCATGTGGGTGGTGACCAAACCCTTTCCACCTCCAGGCAGAGAAAAACTCCTCTATTGGGTTGAGGAAGGGTGAATATGCAGGCAGGTACAAAACCATAAATCTGTGATGTGCTGCAAACCAATCTGTGACAGCTGCAGAGTGGTGAAAAGCAACGTTATCGCAAACTATGACAAAAACTTGGGGGTTTCTTACTGGCTACCCCTGTTCTGCTGGCACTAGCTGAGCATAGAGCAGTTCTAGGAAAGCTATAAGCCTTTCTGTGTTGTATGGGCCAATGGGTGGTGTGTTGAGAAGCAAACCATCATTGGCCATTACAGCACACATGGTGATATTTCCCCCCCTTTGGCCTGGAACCTCCACAGTGGCCCTTTGACCTATAACACTCCTTCCTCTGCGCCGTGTTTTGGCAAGGTTAAATCCAGCTTCATCGATAAATACGAATGAATGTGGTCTTTCCAGTGCTTCCACCTCCATTACTCTCTGAAAAACAGTAAGTGCACAGTTTTACAGTGTTTTTTTTTACTGTAAATATTTTGTATAGCTGTGTACGTAACCTCAGACGTCTTACCTGGACATATTGGTATCTTTGCTCTTTTACCCGTTCACTGTTTCTCTCGAATGGTACAGTGTATAACTGTTTCATTGTAACTTGATGTTTCTTTAGGACTCGAGCAATAGTTGTTGTGCTGACAGAATTAACATTTTCAAATATATCATTATCAGCCAGCACTCTATCTTGAATCTCCCGCAGTTTTATTGCATTGTTGACAACAACCATGTCAACAATAGCATTTTCCTGCGCATCTGAAAATATTTTTCCTCTTCCCCCTGTTGGGGGCAGCCTTTGGGTCCTGTTGTAAAAATATATTTTACAGTCAAACTTACTGTAATATATATCTGTGTAAATATTATATAATTGCAATACAAAATAGATTACTGTAATGTTTTCATTTACTGTAAGGATGTAACTCTCACCTGTTTGTATGATGGAAAATTCACATTACAGATGCCACTGTGGATCTTTGCAGATTGGGTTGCACCCTCAACCCTGCCTCTCTCAATGAGAGACCATGGTTCACGACATGGTCTATAAGTGTAGTCCTTAGTTCATCTGAAATAACAGCTCTTTGTCTTCTTTGTCTTCCTCCACGCATCCGCCCTCTCCCTGCCACCCTTCTCCCTCCACGAACCCATCTTCCTTGTTCCATTTCCAAAATGAGTCTTTCTGAGCTCTACCTATGTATACTGTAATATGTGTGTGTGTTCACTAACAAGTCTAAAACAAGACACCTGCTTAGCCTTTCAGCTGAAATTGCAATCAGCCGTGTTTGAAAGGCACAAGGCTGAAATCTATTCCGTTTTGAATGTGTGGTTCACAGTTTTGACAGCAGTGTGTTAGCATTTGAACAAAGTGCTGTAAATTCACAGTGTTGTGCAGGTTGTGGTTAAAGTCATGGGATAAGTGTGTAGAGTTTTGAAAACTGTGTTCAAGCAATGAAAAACGAACTAGAGTTTGGTCCACATGAGCTGCTGCTGTGCAGACTGTAGTTAGAGTTTTGCACATGTGACTCCAGTTGTGTCCACTGTCGTTTAGCAATCGAAAAATACTGTAAGGTAGCAAACAGCCTACTGGCTTAGGTCCTTAGAGACAGAGCTGTACCACATCGTGATGGAAATACAATGTGTGTGTGTGTGTGTGTGTGTGTGTGTGTGTGTGTGTGTGTGTGTGTGTGTGTGTGTGTGTGTGTGTGTGTGTGTGTGTGTGTGTGTGTGTGTGTGTGTGTGTGTGTGCGTGCGTGCGTGCGTGAGATGGAAACGCAACGAACTGAGCTCCATCTAAGAGTCTCACAATGGCACAGCCACAATGACACATGTATAATTTCCCAGGTGCAGAAGGGTGAAGAATGACCAATCTAACATGGAACGTAGAGACGTGATTTATGTTGTCATAATGAGCTGAGCATCACGGCTGACATCATTTCAACCCCACTGCCTGTCCTGATAAAACATTTCTTTCCCAGCGAGATCTCACCATTTCCATGACATCTGACAGAACTTGTGAAATGTATGAGTGAGTGAGTGATAAAATGTTATCAAATAATAGCTTTCCAGGTAGTCTTTAATGCAGTCACACAGCGTAGAAGATTACTACAGATGTAGGATCTTAATTTGAGGCAATTTGATACAGCAGGAAGATAATCCTGCATTAACAGGAAATATGAATTATTATAAATAATTAATGGACATTTTTGTAGAGGTTGATACATTTTTTGATATGGAAAATCAAGTCTCATATTTTTGTGAAAATTTCAAAAACTTTTAAAACTAGAAGCCTTTTAAAACTCAAATACACTTCAAGTTTGCATTTCCTTCTGTGCAGAAAACTTCACAGCAACAAAAGAGATCAAATTAAGATCTTACATCTGTATATCATATGAATGTGTTTCCTGAGATGTTAAACACTTCTATCGGCGTTGTGAGATCTGATAGTATGAAAATCTACACATTATGAAAGGAATTAAGACTACATTGAATTTGCCCAATCTCTTAATTGATCCTATCTTCCGTGCTCTGACCGATGCGGACTGAGTTATTGCTACTGCTACTGGCCACGTTGCAGTTTTCCATCTTGGGTTTTACAGCACTGACTGCGCAATAGCTACATAAACGTGTGGAGCACACTGGGGAAATGCTGAGCAGGCAGTGGAGGATGTAAGATTTGTAGCACCCAACCCACTGTCTCTCCTCCTCCTCACCCCGACCCGGTCCAACCCACTTTCTCTCCTCCTCCTCACCCCGACCCGGTCCAACCCACTTTCTCTCCTCCTCCTCACCCCCGACCCGGTCCAACCCACTTTCTCTCCTCCTCCTCACCCCGACCCGGTCCAACCCACTTTCTCTCCTCCTCCTCACCCCGACCCGGTCCAACCCACTTTCTCTCCTCCTCCTCACCCCGACCCGGTCCAACCCACTTTCTCTCCTCCTCCTCACCCCGACCCGGTCCAACCCACTTTCTCTCCTCCTCCTCACCCCGACCCGGTCCAACCCACTGTCTCTCCTCCTCCTCACCCCGACCCGGTCCAACCCACTTTCTCTCCTCCTCCTCAACCCGACCCGGTCCAACCCACTTTCTCTCCTCCTCCTCACCCCGACCCGGTCCAACCCACTTTCTCTCCTCCTCCTCACCCCGACCCGGTCCAACCCACTGTCTCTCCTCCTCCTCACCCCGACCCGGTCCAACCCACTTTCTCTCCTCCTCCTCACCCCGACCCGGTCCAACCCACTTTCTCTCCTCCTCCTCACCCCGACCCGGTCCAACCCACTTTCTCTCCTCCTCCTCACCCCGACCCGGTCCAACCCACTTTCTCTCCTCCTCCTCACCCCCGACCCGGTCCAACCCACTTTCTCTCCTCCTCCTCACCCCGACCCGGTCCAACCCACTTTCTCTCCTCCTCCTCACCCCCGACCCGGTCCAACCCACTGTCTCTCCTCCTCCTCACCCCGACCCGGTCCAACCCACTTTCTCTCCTCCTCCTCAACCCGACCCGGTCCAACCCACTTTCTCTCCTCCTCCTCACCCCGACCCGGTCCAACCCACTTTCTCTCCTCCTCCTCACCCCGACCCGGTCCAACCCACTGTCTCTCCTCCTCCTCACCCCGACCCGGTCCAACCCACTTTCTCTCCTCCTCCTCACCCCGACCCGGTCCAACCCACTTTCTCTCCTCCTCCTCACCCCGACCCGGTCCAACCCACTTTCTCTCCTCCTCCTCAACCCGACCCGGTCCAACCCACTTTCTCTCCTCCTCCTCACCCCGACCCGGTCCAACCCACTGTCTCTCCTCCTCCTCACCCTGACCCGGTCCAACCCACTTTCTCTCCTCCTCCTCACCCCGACCCGGTCCAACCCACTTTCTCTCCTCCTCCTCACCCCGACCCGGTCCAACCCACTTTCTCTCCTCCTCCTCACCCCGTCCCGGTCCAACCCACTTTCTCTCCTCCTCCTCACCCCGACCCGGTCCAACCCACTTTCTCTCCTCCTCCTCACCCCGACCCGGTCCAACCCACTTTCTCTCCTCCTCCTCACCCCGACCCGGTCCAACCCACTTTCTCTCCCCCTCTTCACCCCCGACCCGGTCCAACCCACTTTCTCTCCTCCTCCTCACCCCGACCCGGTCCAACCCACTTTCTCTCATCCTCCTCACCCCGACCCGGTCCAACCCACTTTCTCTCCTCCTCCTCACCCCGACCCGGTCCAACCCACTTTCTCTCCTCCTCCTCACCCCGTCCCGGTCCAACCCACTTTCTCCTCCTCCTCCTCACCCCGACCCGGTCCAACCCACTTTCTCTCCTCCTCCTCACCCCGACCCGGTCCAACCCACTTTCTCTCCTCCTCCTCACCCCGACCCGGTCCAACCCACTTTCTCTCCCCCTCTTCACCCCGACCCGGTCCAACCCACTTTCTCTCCTCCTCCTCACCCCGACCCGGTCCAACCCACTTTCTCTCATCCTCCTCACCCCGACCCGGTCCAACCCACTTTCTCTCCTCCTCCTCACCCCGACCCGGTCCAACCCACTTTCTCTCCTCCTACTCAACCCGACCCGGTCCAACCCACTTTCTCTCCTCCTCCTCACCCCGACCCGGTCCAACCCACTTTCTCTCCTCCTCACCCCGACCCGGTCCAACCCACTTTCTCTCCTCCTCCTCACCCCGACCCGGTCCAACCCACTTTCTCTCCTCCTCCTCACCCCGACCCGATCCAACCCACTTTCTCTCCTCCTCCTCACCCTGACCCGGTCCAACCCATTTTCTCTCCTCCTCCTCACCCCGACCTGGTCCAACCCATTTTCTCTCCTCCTCCTCACCCCGACCCGGTCCAACCCACTTTCTCTCCTCCTCCTCACCCCGACCCCATCCAACCCACTGTCTCTTCACCTCCCCCCAACTAGACCCAACCCAACCCACTCTCTCTTCCCCCCCTCCCCGACCAGACCCAACCCACTCTCTCTTCACCTCCAACCGACCAGACCCAACCCAACCCACTCTCTCTTCAACTCCCCCCAACTAGACCCAACCCAACCCACTCTCTCTTCACCTCCCCCCAACTAGACCCAACCCAACCCACCCTCTCTTCACCTCCCTCCGACCAGACCCAACCCACTCTCTCTTCACCTCCCCCCAACTAGACCCAACCCAACCCACCCTCTCTTCACCTCCCCCAAACTAGACCAAACCCACTCTCTCTTCACTTCCCCCAAACTAGACCTAACCCAACCCACTCTCTCTTCACCTCCCCCCAACTAGACCAAACTCAGTCTCTCTTCACCCCCCCAACCAGACCCAACCCACTCTATCTTCACCTCCCTCCGACCAGACCCAACCCACTCTCTCTTCACCTCCCCCCAACTAGACCCAACCCAACCCACTCTCTCTTCACCTCCCCCAACCAGACCCAACCCACTTTATCCTCACCTCCCCCTGACCAGACCAAACCCACTCTCTCTTCACCTCCCCCCAACCAGACCCGACCCAACACAATCCACTCTCTCTCGTCCCCCCGACCCAACTCACTGTCACACTACCTCTCCCCAACCCAACCCACTCTCTCTCCTCCCTCCGACCCAACTCACTGTCACACTACCTCTCCCCAACCCAACCCACTCTCTCTCCTCCCTCCGACCCAACTCACTGTCACACTACCTCTCCCCAACCCAACCCACTCTCTCTCCTCCCTCCGAACCAACTCACTGTCACACTACCTCTCCCCAACCCAACCCACTCTCTCTGCACCCCCCAACCTGACCCAACAGACTCTCTCTCCTACTCCCCCGACCCGACCCAATCCACACTCTCACCCAACCCATAACCTTATGGACTCCTCCCCACTCTCTCTACTCCTCCAACATTATGGACTCCTCCCCCTCTCTACACCTCTAACATTATGGACTCCTCCCCCCTCTCTACACCTCTAACATTATGGACTCCTCCCCCCTCTCTACATCTCTAACATTATGGACTCCTCCCCCCACTCTACACCTCTAACATTATGGACTCCTCCCCCCTCTCTACACCTCCAACATTATGGACTCCTCCCCCCTCTCTACACCTCTAACATTATGGACTCCTCCCCCCTCTCTACACCTCTAACATTATGGACTCCTCCCCCTTCTCTACATCTCTAACATTATGGACTTCTCCCCCCTCTCTACACCTCTAACATTATGGACTCCTCCCCCCTCTCTACATCTCTAACATTATGGACTCCTCCCCCTCTCTACACCTCTAACATTATGGACTCCTCCCCACTCTCTACACCTCTAACATTATGGACTCCTCCCCCCTCTCTACACCTCTAACATTATGGACTCCTCCCCCCTCTCTACACCTCTAACATTATGGACTCCTCCCCCTCTCTACACCTCTAACATTATGGACTCCTCCCCCTCTCTACACCTCTAACCTTATGGACTCTTCCCCCTCTCTACACCTCTAACATTATGGACTCCTCCCCCCTCTCTACACCTCTACACCTCTAACCTTATGGACTCCTCCCCCCTCTCTACACCTCTACACCTCTAACATTATGGACTCCTCCCCCCTCTCTACACCTCTAACATTATTGACTCCTTCCCATCTCTACACCTCTAACATTATTGACTCCTCCCCCCTCTCTACACCTCTAACAGTATTGACTCCTCCCCCCTCTCTACACCTCTACACCTCTAACATTATGGACTCCTCCCCCTTCTCTACACCTCTAACATTATTGACTCCTTCCCCCTCTCTACACCTCCAACATTATTGACTCCTCCACCCTCTCTTCAACTCTAACATTATGGACTCCTCCCCCTCTCTACACCTCTAACATTATGGACTCCTCCCCCCTCTCTACACCTCAAACATTATGGACTCCTCCCCCTCTCTACACCTCTAACATTATGGACTCCTCCCCCTCTCTACACCTCTAACATTATGGACTCCTCCCCCCTCTCTACACCTCTAACATTATGGACTCCTACCCCCTCTCTACACCTACATTTACATTTACATTTAAGTCATTTAGCAGACGCTCTTATCCAGAGCGACTTACAAATTGGTGAATTCACCTTCTGACATCCAGTGGAACAGCCACTTTACAATAGTGCATCTAAATCATTAAGGGGGGGGTGAGAAGGATTACTTATCCTATCCTAGGTATTCCTTGAAGAGGTGGGGTTTCAGGTGTCTCCGGAAGGTGGTGATTGACTCCGCTGTCCTGGCGTCGTGAGGGAGTTTGTTCCACCATTGGGGGGCCAGAGCAGCGAACAGTTTTGACTGGGCTGAGCGGGAACTGTACTTCCTCAGTGGTAGGGAGGCGAGCAGGCCAGAGGTGGATGAACGCAGTGCCCTTGCTTGGGTGTAGGGCCTGATCAGAGCCTGGAGGTACTGCGGTGCCGTTCACCTCACAGCTCCGTAGGCAAGCACCATGGTCTTGTAGCGGATGCGAGCTTCAACTGGAAGCCAGTGGAGAGAGCGGAGGAGCGGGGTGACGTGAGAGAACTTGGGAAGATTGAACACCAGACGGGCTGCGGCGTTCTGGATGAGTTGTAGGGGTTTAATGGCTTTTGGTTTTGGAGAGAAAAGAAAGAAGGGATACTGGTCTGTAGTTGTTGACATCGGAGGGATCGAGTGTAGGTTTTTTCAGAAGGGGTGCAACTCTCGCTCTCTTGAAGACGGAAGGGACGTAGCCAGCGGTCAGGGATGAGTTGATGAGCGAGGTGAGGTAAGGGAGGTACACCTCTAACATCATGGACTTTGTGTTATGTAGTCTTTGTGTTCATGGTATTATGTAGCCATTATGTTATGTAGTCTTTGTGTTTATGTTGTTATATAGTCTTTATGTTTATGTTGTTATGTAGTCTTTGTGTTTATGTTGTTATGTAGTCTTTGAGTTTATGGTATTATGTAGTCTTTGTGTTTATGTTGTTATGTAGTCTTTGTGTTTATGGTATTATGTAGTCTTTGTGTTTATGTTGTTATGTAGTCTTTGTGTTTATGGTGTTATGCAGTCTTTGTGTTTATGGTTTTATGTAGTCTTTGTGTTTATGTTGTTATGTAGTCTTTGTGTTTATGTTGTTATGTAGTCTTTGTGTTTATGGTGTTATGTAGTCTTTGTGTTTATGTTGTTATGTAGTCTTTATGTTTATGTTGTTATGTAGTCTTTGTGTTTATGTTGTTATGTAGTCTTTGTGTTTATGTTGTTATGTAGTCTTTGTGTTTATGTTATGTAGTCTTTGTGTTTATGTTGTTATGTAGTCTTTGTGTTTATGTTGTTATGTAGTCTTTGTGTTTATGGTATTATGTAGTCTTTGTGTTTATGGTGTTATGTAGTCTTTGTGTTTATGTTGTTATGTAGTTATTGTGTTTATGTTGTTATTTAGTCTTTGTGTTTATGTTGTTATGTAGTCTTTGTGTTTATGGTGTTATGTAGTCTTTGTGTTTATGGTATTATGTAGTCTTTGTGTTTATGTTGTTATGTAGTCTTTGTGTTTATGGTGTTATGTAGTCTTTGTGTTTATGGTATTATGTAGTCTTTGTGTTTATGTTGTTATGTAGTCTTTGTGTTTATGTTGTTATGTAGTCTTTGTGTTTATGGTATTATGTAGTCTTTGTGTTTATGTTGTTATGTAGTCTTTGTGTTTATGTTGTTATGTAGTCTTTGTGTTTATGTTGTTATGTAGTCTTTGTGTTTATGGTGTTATGTAGTCTTTGTGTTTATGGTGTTATGTAGTCTTTGTGATTATGGTTTTATGTAGTCTTTGTGTTTATGGTGTTATGTAGTCTTTGTGTTTATGGTATTATGTAGTCTTTGTGTTTATGTTGTTATGTAGTCTTTGTGTTTATGGTGTTATGTAGTCTTTGTGTTTATGGTGTTATGCAGTCTTTGTGTTTATGGTTTTATGTAGTCTTTGTGTTTATGGTGTTATGTAGTCTTTGTGTTTATGGTGTTATGTAGTCTTTGTGTTTATGGTGTTATGTAGTCTTTGTGTTTATGTTGTTATGTAGTCTTTATGTTTATGTTGTTATGTAGTCTTTGTGTTTATGTTGTTATGTAGTCTTTGTGTTTATGTTGTTATGTAGTCTTTGTGTTTATGTTGTTATGTAGTCTTTGTGTTTATGTTATGTAGTCTTTGTGTTTATGTTGTTATGTAGTCTTTGTATTTATGGTATTATGTAGTCTTTGTGTTTATGGTGTTATGTAGTCTTTGTGTTTATGGTATTATGTAGTCTTTGTGTTTATGTTGTTATGTAGTTATTGTGTTTATGTTTTTATGTAGTCTTTGAGTTTATGTTGTTATGTAGTCTTTGTGTTTATGGTGTTATGTAGTCTTTGTGTTTATGGTATTATGTAGTCTTTGTGTTTATGGTATTATGTAGTCTTTGTGTTTATGGTATTATGTAGTCTTTGTGTTTATGTTGTTATGTAGTCTTTGTGTTTATGGTGTTTATGTAGTCTTTGTGTTTATGTTGTTATGTAGTCTTTGTGTTTATGTTGTTATGTAGTCTTTGTGTTTATGTTGTTATGTGGTCTTTGTGTTTATGTTGTTATGTAGTCTTTGTGTTTATGTTGTTATGTAGTCTTTGTGTTTCTACTACCTACTTCCCATTTTAGCCAAAAGCTATTTTGTGGATGGATACATCCCCACATTCTGTAGTAATGAGGCTAAGTCTGCATGTGGTAACTTACGCCCATTAAGCACCAACAAACAGTGCTTAATCCATTAAATAGGCTTCAATTACAAACCCTGACTCTTCACCTGCAGTCTAATGCTACACAGCACAGCAGTCATCACAAAGCCGGGATTAAAACTTCTCTTTCACTTTCACTGAGGGGTTAAAGTGGTTCTAATGGCTCTTTCAAGTGAAATGGTCTCGTTCTAGAGAGAAACGCAGTCTGATCACTCTTACTTACAAGAGTCTTCTTAGTATTGCACTTTCCAGAGATGACCCTGGTGGTCATCAACTAAGATGTGCTATTAAACTGGATGGGGAAGCAAACGTAGTGCACTATTAAAGAGATAAAGTGTACCACTTGGAACAAAGCCATGGTCTTAGTTTTTATGTTGTCTTCCTCTAATGGGTCTGGTCTAGTGGATTTCTGTGGAAGCCTGGTTTGATCTATAGACAGGGAGCTGTTTTCTGAGTGTAGACTGTATAGTGTTCTATAGACAGGGAGCTGTTTTCTGAGTGTAGACTGTATAGTGATCTATAGACAGGGAGCTGTTTTCTGAGTGTAGACTGTATATTGATCTATAGACAGGGAGTGTAGTTAAAGTATAGAGCATGAAGAACTAGGGCTGAGTTGTGGAGATATTATGGGCTGTGCCCCAAATGGAACCCAAATACCTACACACCTGTTCAACAGTTTGGGATCACTTAGAAAGGCTGTTGTTTTTTGAAAGAAAATACATTTTTTTGGTCCTTTAAAATAACATAAAATGTATCAGAAATAAAGTGTACACATTGTTAATGTTGTAAATGACTATTGGAGCTGGAAATGGCAGATTTTTTTATGGAATATCTACATAGGTGAACAGAGGCCCATTATCAGCAACCATCACTCCTGTGTTCCAATGGCACATTGTGTTAGCTAATCCAAGTTGTTCATTTTAAAAGGCTAATTGAACCTTAGAAAACCCTTTTGCAATTACGTTAGCACAGCTGAAAACTGTTGTCCTGATTAAGGAAGCAATAAAACTGGCCTTCTTTAGACTAGTTGAGTATCTGGAGCATCAGCATTTATGGGTTCGATTACAGGCTCAAAATGGCCAGAAACAAAGAACCTTCTTTTGAAACTCATCAGTCTATTCTTGTTCTGAGAAATTAAGGCTATTCCATGAGAGAAATTGCCAAGAAACTGAGGATTTTGTACAACGCTGTGTACTACTCCCTTCACAGAACAGCGCAAACTGGCCCTAACCAGAATAGAAAGAGGAGTGGGAGGCCCCGGTACACAACTGAGCAAGAGGACAAGTACATTAGAGTGTCTAGTTTGAGAAACAGATGACTCACAAGTCCTCAAATGGCAGCTTCATTAAATAGTACCTGCAAAACACCAGTCTCAACGTCAACAGTGAAGAGGCAACTCCGGGATGCTGGCCTTCTAGACAGAGTTCCTCTGTGCAGTGTCTGTGTTCTTTTGCCCATGTTAATCTTTTATTTTTATTGGCCAGTCTGAGATATGGCTTTTCATTGCAACTCTGTTTAGAAGGCCAGCATCCCAGAGTCGCCTCTTCACTGTTGACAATAGTATACATTGTGCACTACCCCATAGGCCTCTAGTCAGAATTAGTGCACTATTTAGGGACTAGGGTCCAATATGGGATGCGGGCATGCTTCTGTGCTGTACGTCCGTGGAGTGGGGACTAGGTGTCACTTGAGCTTCTATATTAAGTACGTCTTGTGGTTCAAGTCAGGTAGCTGGATAGTGGACTAGCTAGATGGTTCAAGTCAGGTAGCTGGATAGTGGACTAGCTAGATGTTTCAAGTCAGGTAGATGGATAGTAGACTAGCTAGATGGTTCAATCAGGTAGCTGGATAGTAGGCTAGCTAGATGGTTCAAGTCAGGTAGCTGGATAGTAGGCTAGCTAGATGGTTCAAGTCAGGTAGCTGGATAGAAGGCTAGCTAGATGGTTGAAAAGTGCAGTTGAAACGTGGAGTGCAGACAGAGCATCTAGCCTAACCTCTCCTGGGAATTGACTGATCATTGGCCCGTCATACTGACTAATGTGAAACCTTCTCAACTGGAACATTGCCCCACTCTAAATGTACTGACATGTTCAGGTAGTCAGTTTATCAAAGGGGATTCTGTGTATATATTGTCATAAATCATTGATTGGGCGCACCGTAACTGTAGAACCATCCACAATGGGTTCTATCAATTATACAGAAAGTAACTGTAGAACCATCCACAATGGGTTCTATCAATTATACAGAAAGTAACTGTAGAACCATCCACAATGGGTTCTATCAATTATACAGAAAGTAACTGCAGAACCATCCACAATGAATTCTATCAATTATACAGCAAGTAACTGTAGAACCATCCACAATGGGTTCTATCAATTATACAGAAAGTAACTGTAGAACCATCCACAATAGGTTCTATTAATGAAACAAAGTAACTGTAGAACCATCCACAATGGGTTCTATCAATTATACAGAAAGTAAATGTAGAACCATCCACAATAGGTTCTATCAATTATACAGAAAATAACTACAGAACCATCCACAGTGGGTTCTATCAATTATACAGAAAGTAACTGTAGAAACATCCACAATGGGTTCTATCAATTATACAAAAAGTAACTGTAGAACCATCCACAATGGGTTTTATCAATTATACAGAAAGTAAATGTAGAACCATCCACAATAGGTTCTATCAATTACACAGAAAATAACTGCAGAACCATCCACAATGGGTTCTATTAATAAAACACAAAGTAACTGTAGAACAATCCACAATGGGTTCTATCAATTATACAGAAAGTAACTGTAGAACCATCCACAATGGGTTCTATCAATTATACACAAAGTAACTGTAGAACCATCCACAATGAGTTCTATCAATTATACAGAAAGTAACTGTAGAACCATCCACAATAGGTTCTATTAATAAAACAAAGTAACTGTAGAACCATCCACAATGGGTTCTATCAATTATACAGAAAGTAAATGTAGAACCATCCACAATAGGTTCTATCAATTATACAGAAAATAACTACAGAACCATCCACAGTGGGTTCTATCAATTATACAGAAAGTAACTGTAGAAACATCCACAATGGGTTCTATCAATTATACTCAAAGTAACTGTAGAACCATCCACAATGAGTTCTATCAATTATACAGAAAGTAACTGTAGAACCATCCACAATGGGTTCTATCAATTATACAGAAAGTAACTGTAGAACCATCCACAATGGGTTCTATTAATAAAACACAAAGTAACTGTAGAACAATCCACAATGGATTCTATCAATTATACACAAAGTAACTGTAGAACCATCCACAATGGGTTCTATTAATAAAACATAAAGTAACTGTAGAACCATCCACAATGGGTTCTATCAATTATACAGAAAGTAACTGTAGAACCATCCACAATGGGTTCTATTAATAAAACACAAAGAAACTGTAGAACCATCCACAATGGGTTATATCAATTATACAGAAAGTAACTGTAGAACCATCCACAATGGGTTCTATTAATAAAACACAAAGTAACTGTAGAACCATCCACAATGGGTTCTATCAATTATACAGAAAGTAACTGTAGAACCATCCACAATGGGTTCTATTAATAAAACACAAAGTAACTGTAGAACCATCCACAATGGGTTCTATCAATTATACAGAAAGTAACTGTAGAACCATCCACAATGGGTTCTATTAATAAAACACAAAGTAACTGTAGAACCATCCACAATGGGTTCTATTAATAAAAAATAAAGTAACTGTAGAACCATCCACAATGGGTTCTATTAATAAAACACAAAGTAACTGTAGAACCATCCACAATGGGTTCTATTAATAAAACACAAAGTAACTGTAGAACCATCCACAATGGGTTCTATCAATTATACAGAAAGTAACTGTAGAACCATCCACATTGGGTTCTATTAATAAAACACAAAGTAACTGTAGAACCATCCACAATGGGTTCTATCAATTATACAGAAAGTAACTGTTGAACCATCCACAATGAGTTCTATCAATTATACAGAAAGTAACTGTAGAACCATCCACAATGGGTTCTATTAATAAAACACAAAGTAACTGTAGAACAATCCACAATGGGTTCTATCAATTATACAGAAAGTAACTGTAGAACCATCCACAATGGGTTCTATTAATAAAACATAAAGTAAATGTAGAACCATCCACAATGGGTTCTATCAAATATACAGAAAGTAACTGTAGAACCATCCACAATGAGTTCTATCAATTATACAGAAAGTAACTGTAGAACCATCCACAATGGGTTCTATCAATTATACAGAAAGTAACTGTAGAACCATCCACAATGGGTTCTATTAATAAAACACAAAGTAACTGTAGAACAATCCACAATGGATTCTATCAATTATACACAGAGTAACTGTAGAACCATCCACAATGGGTTCTATTAATAAAACATAAAGTAAATGTAGAACCATCCACAATGGGTTCTATCAATTATACAGAAAGTAACTGTAGAACCATCCACAATGGGTTCTATTAATAAAACACAAAGTAACTGTAGAACCATCCACAATGAGTTCTATCAATTATACAGAAAGTAACTGTAGAACCATCCACAATGGGTTCTATTAATAAAACACAAAGTAACTGTAGAACCATCCACAATGGGTTCTATTAATAAAACATAAAGTAACTGTAGAACCATCCACAATGGGTTCTATTAATAAAACATAAAGTAAATGTAGAACCATCCACAATGGGTTCTATCAATTATACAGAAAGTAACTGTAGAACCATCCACAATGGGTTCTATTAATAAAACACAAAGTAACTGTAGAACCATCCACAATGAGTTCTATCAATTATACAGAAAGTAACTGTAGAACCATCCACAATGGGTTCTATTAATAAAACACAAAGTAACTGTAGAACCATCCACAATGGGTTCTATTAATAAAACATAAAGTAAGGTAAAGGTAAATGCTGAAAACAAATGATTGTAATAATATCAAATCCAGTCAAACTCTGTTTGTCACATGCCAGAACACAACAAGTGCAGACTTTACCATAATGCTGACTTACAAGCCCTTAACCAACAGTGCAGTTCAAGAAGAGTTAATCATATATTTGCCAAGTAGGCTAAAATAATAATAATAAAAAGTAAGAATAACACAATAAGAATAACAATAACGAGGCTATATACAGGGGGCACTGGTACCGAGTTAGTGTGCGACAGAAGTTACTATGTGTCAGGATTTGGCCAGGGTTGTTCCGGGTTTTGGTCACTAGATGCCCCCATTGTGCTTTTTGACCTTATGTTTTTTCCCTTGTTCCCCATTATTATTTGCACCTGTACCTCGTTTTCCCCTGATTGTATTTAAACCCTTAGTTTCCCTCAGTCCTGTGCTCTGTGTTTGTATGTTAGCACCCAGCCCTAGTGTTCTGTGTTTTCTTGTCGATTCCGGTGGATGCTATTGTGGAATTCTGTTTTTGTTTTTGAGTGTCTCTTGAGGCTTTTTTGTGCTATTCCTACCACCTTTTGGATTTGCCATTTTTGTATTTAAGGACTTCTCCTTTTTACTTTATTAAATACACCGTCTTAAGTACTGCTGTGTCTGCCTCATCTTCTGGGTTCTGCTGACTATTCGTGGCTCATTTGGTTAAGTGACTGTTTCTCACTCCGGAGACCCAGGTTCGTAACCGGGTCCTGACACTATGCAAAGATAATAAACAACGAGTAGCAGCAGTGTACAGAAGGGAGGGGGGGGGTTCATGTAAATTGTCTGGTGGCATTGTATTAATTGTTCAGCAGTCTTAAGGCTTGGGGGTAGAAGCTGTTGAGGAGCCTTTTGGTCCGAGACTTGGCGCTCCGGTACCGCTTGCCGTGCGGTAGCAGAGAAAACAGTCTATAACTGGGTGACTGGAGAATTTTATGGGATTCCCTCTGACACCGCCTATTATATTGGTCCTGGATGGCAGGAAGCTTGACCCCAGGGATGTTCTGGGCCGTTCGCACTACCCTCTGTAGCGCCTTATGTTCAGATGCAGAGCAGTTGCCATACCAGGCGGTGATGAGCCCATTCAGGATGCTCTCGATGGTGCAGTTGTAGAACCTTCTGAGGATCTGGGGACCCATGACAAATCCTTTCAGTCTCCTGAGGGGGGAAAGGTTTTGTCGTGCCCTCTTCACAACTGTCTTGGTGTGTTTGGACCATGATAGTTTGTTGGTGATGTGGACACAAAGGAACTTTAGATTAGATTGATGTACATATGTTGCTGTGTAAAATTGATTGCATATTATTTAATTTTTTAGCAAAAGCTTAACAATATCAGAGTAAATGTAATAATATTACATGGACGTATGTTTAGGCCTAGTAGTATATATAGCCAAACTCTTCTCCATTCCCCGTAAGGTACAACTCATTGCACAATATTTCAATTGATCTGTTGGTAATCACTGGCCACTTATTCCATTATAACTAAAACTCCTGTCCTGCCAGAGTGTCTTCATATCCACAGACATGCTGTTCTTTTCTCCCTGTTCCTCTGCGAAGTACAGCCAGGTCTCTCACACAACGCAAACGCACACCTGCAAGCAGCTACACGAGTGCATGCACACACGTACGTACATACACACACATACGCCCACACACACTCGCACCCCCACCCACACACACACACACACGCACGCACACTCTGTACCTCTGCTGGGTACAGGCAGGTTAGTCATACTCTTAGCCTTGAATTACAGTGTGAGTGGGTGTATTTCAGGGGCCGTGAAAGACAGAAGGACAGACGGAGAAACGCAGAGAGAGACAGTGAAAGACAGAGAAAGACAGAAAGAGAGAGACAGAGAAACGTAGAGAGAGACAGTGAGAGACAGAGAAATGCAGAGAGAGACAATGAAACGTAGAGAGACGGAGAAACGCAGAGAGAGACAGTGAAACATAGAGAGACAGAGAAACGTAGAGAAAGACAGTGAAACATAGAGAGACAGAGAAATGCAGAGAGAGACAATGAAACGTAGAGAGACGGAGAAACGCAGAGAGAGACAGTGAAACGTAGAGAGACGGAGAAACACAGAGAGAGACAGTGAAAGACAGAGAAAGACAGAAAGAGAGAGACAGAGAAACGTAGAGAGAGACAGTGAAACATAGAGAGACAGAGAAAGACAGAGAAAGACAAAGACGGAAAGAGAGAGTGTTAGTATAATTTAATTATGACAATGTGCTTTCATCAATTGAAAGCCCTTAATCTATTTTATGAGAATTTGTAAGATTTCTTGTTTGCATAAAAGAGACGCAGACCAGTCTTTAAATAATAGGTAATAGAATTTATTCTCGGAGCGCGCTACCACTTAAACACATGTATCAGTTTATATACAGATCATGACGTCATTTCACTGCCTTAACGAATCACCTCCTCTCGACCGGGACAAAGTAAGGTGAAAAGTTCATTCTAACTTAGTAACACATTCCCAGATAACTTTTGACCCCTCAACATTATCGATCACCACTGAACTGAGTTATAATTACACAGAAACCCTAGGAATGCACTCACTGCCTTATCTAAAAACCCCAGAGCTAACTTTCAGTAGGGTCAACCATAGGCTAACGACCTTATGTGTTTACACAGTCCACAACCCATTTGTTTCTGCCTAGTTGGAATGGTGTTCATTAACTTTTTATTATTTCTTGTCCTGTCACACAATTCCTTCTTATGAACTCATATTGTCAATCACTTATAAAACAGTATAAGTTTACCTAGATACAATTCTATTTAAAATGGGGATATTGTTTATTCCTTTATCCATAATAAATTCAACAGAGAGACAGAGAAACGTAGAGAGAGACAGAAAAACGCAGAGAGACAGAGAAAGACAGAGAAGGACAAAGACAGAAAGAGAAAGACAGAGAAAGACAGAGAGAGACAGTGAAAGATAGAGAGAGACAGAGAAAGACAACGATGGAATGAGAGAGACAGAGAAACACAGAGAGAGACAGAGAAACACAGAGAGAGACAGTGAAAGACAGAGAGACAGAGAAAGACAGCGAGACAGAGAGAGACAGTGAAAGACAGAGAGACAGAGAAAGACAAAGACGGAAAGAGAGAGACAGAGAAACACAGAGAGAGACAGTGAAAGACAGAGAGACAGAGAAAGACAAAGACGGAAAGAGAGAGACAGAGAAACGCAGAGAGAGACAGTGAAAGACAGAGAGACAGTGAAAGACAGAGAGACAGAGAAAGACAGAGTCAGAGAAAGACAAAGATGGAAAGAGAGAGACAGAGAAACACAGAGAGAGAGACAGTGAAAGACAGAGAAACATAGAGAGACAGAGAAATGTAGAGAGAGACAGAGAAAGACAAAGATGGAAAGAGAGAGACAGAGAAACACAGAGAGAGACAGAGAAAGACAGAGAAACATAGAGAGACAGAGAAACGTAGAGAGAGACAGAGAAAGACAAAGACGGAAAGAGAGAGACAGAGAAACGCAGAGAGAGACAGAGAAAGACAGAGAGAGACAGTGAAAGACAGAGAGACAGAGAAACACAAAGACGGAAAGAGAGAGACAGAGAAACACAGAGAGAGAGACAGTGAAAGACAGAGAAACATAGAGAGACAGAGAAATGTAGAGAGAGACAGAGAAACACAGAGAGAGACAGTAAAAGACAGAGAAACATAGAGAGACAGAAACACAGAGAGAGTCAGAGAAAGATAGAGAAAGACAGAAAGAGGAAGAAAGACAAAGTGAGAAAGAACACAGTAAAGCCTTGATTACGGACAGGTAAGTATGCTTAGTATGTACGTATGCATGTGCATACTTTGTTTATTGTTTATTGTGTACTGTGTAGGGTTTAACAAAGTAATAAAGTATACACTCCAGGGACGTTCCAATGATAGGAGGAGATTTAAATGAAATCCCTGTACCGTGTGTCCCATGCAGAAAACCAAGTTCAGGTTGAAAATAAATATTTAGTAGAAAAAGCCTAAAAGTTCCATTAGAATGCCCGGCTGATAGTTGAGAACAGTCTTTCTTTCCCTCTCGCTCACCCTCCTTTTCATTCTCACAAGCATATTGGTACAGCCGCAATAACATCTGCTAAACATGTGTATGTGACAAATATAATTGAATTTGATGAGTCAACCGTTCCCTCTACCCTCCATGTCCTAATACAGAGCATTCAGAAAGTATTCAGACCCTGTCCCCTTTTTCCACATTTTGTTATCTTACAGCTTCTTTCTAAACTGGATTAAGTAAAAAAAATTCCCTCATCAATCTACACACAATACACCATAATGACAAAGGAAAAAAACATATTTTGGGAATTTTTTGTACATTTTTGCTGTGGGGATGTTTTTCAGTGGCACGGACTGGGAAACTAGTCATGATCGAGGGAATGATTAACGCAGCAAATTACAGACAGATGCTTGATGAAAATCTAGACCAGAGCACTACAAGACCTCAGATTGGGGCAAAGGTTGACCTTCCAACAAGACAACAACCCTAAGCACACAGACAAGACAAAGCATAAGTGGTTTTGGGACAAGTCTCTGAATGCCCTTGAATTTGCCCGGAGTTGAATCCAATCGAACATCTCTGGAGAGAGCTGAAAATAGCTGAGCAGCGACGCTCCCCATCCAACCTGACAGATCTTGAGAGGATCTGCAAAGAGGGCCTAATGTATTAAAAATAAAAACCAGAAAGCCCTTATTTACGCAAGTATTCAGCTCCTTTGATATGAAAGTCTAAATAGAGCTCAGGTGCATCCTGTTTCCATTGATCATCTTTGATGTTTCTACAACTTGATTGGAGTCCCCCTGTGGTAAATTAATTTGATTGGACATGATTTGGAAAGGCACACACCTGTCTACATAAGGTCCCACAGTTGACAGTGCATGTCAGAGCAAAAACCAAGCCATGAGGTCGAAGGAATTGTTCGTAGAGCTCGGAGACAGCATTGTGCCGAGGGCCAGATCTGGGGAAAAGTACCAAAACATTTCTGCAGCATTGAAGGTCCCCAAGAACACAGTGGCCTCCATCATTCTGAAATGGAAAAGGTTTGTAACCACCAAGACTTTATAGCTCTGAGTGTTGAATTGATAGTGCAATTTGATTATGTAATGTGTTGAAAAGCTAGCATGCTCCTACTGTAAGGACAGGCAGCATTCTGATGACTGATTCTGTGATGACTGCTTTTGTTTTGACTGATTCTGTGATGACAGTATGAATAGTTAGAAAGATAATTGGTGCTCTCTGTGATAATGTTCTCCATGACAATATCCACATGAGGAAAAGTTTGTTATTCAGCAAACATATCTAATACAATCTAAACATTCTACATAAACTTGCAGTATGGATCTCATTTATCTGCAATTGACTGAATGTGGGACATAATTCTAAGTTTTGATATGTAAAAAAAAAAATGAAGGTTTATGACATAAAAACACACAGTGAAAAACAGTGGCTTATATTCAGGTTGCAGGTAATAACAGCTAGATGTACAGACATCTCAACAGGACACGGATTAGCAACAAACTGGCAATCATCTGTATACACACACACACACACGCACACACGCAAACACACACACACACTCACACACACACAAAAGCACCCCCCTACTACTACACACACACTTCCCTAGAAATTAAATCATAAATCCATTAAAAACAAGACAGCAATTAGTAACCCACCTCACCTCATAATAACATACAGATTATTCTTCAGGGCCCTGTTGCTGTCTACTGTTGTCTGTATTCATTTTTGCCAGCCATGTGAGTGATCGTGTTTCTGTGTGTGTGTGTGTGTCCTATTGTCTGTATTCATATTTGCCAGCCATGTGAGTGATCGTGTTTCTGCGTGTGCGTGTGCGTGTGTGTGTGTGTGTGTGTGTGTGTGCGTGCGTGTGTCCTATTGTCTGTACTCGTGTTGGCCAGCCATGTGAGACTGTCTTGTTGAATAAACACCAAAGCCAACAGGAAACTCTCGTTTGGTTTCCTACAATAATGAAGTCACTGAAACACTGTGTGTACAATCAGGGGTGCAACTTTGGCTTTAGAAGTGGGGGGTGGCATACTGGGACTGTCCCAACTTTTTTTTTAAGTGTATTTTTTCCATATATAGACACACGCCATGTGTTTTACTAAAATCAAATATATGTTTTGAACTTGTCGGATGCTTTAAGCACACTGTTTGAGTCAGTTATTAAGACACACAAATTACTCAAAAGGGAGCCAGAGATCAAGCTTGTCTAACGAGAAGGAGAAACAACTATTACTGAGGCGGCAGGTAGCCTAGTGGTTAGAGTGTAGGGGCGGCAGGTAGCCTAGTGGTTAGAGTGTAGGGGCGGCAGGTAGCCTAGTGATTAGAGTGTAGGGGCGGCAGGTAGCCTAGTGGTTAGAGTGTAGGGGCGGCAGGTAGCCTAGTGGTTAGAGTGTAGGGGCGGCAGGTAGCCTAGTGGTTAGAGTGTAGGGGCGGCAGGTAGCCTAGTGGTTAGAGTGTAGGGGCGGCAGGTAGCCTAGTGGTTAGAGTGTAGGGGCGGCAGGTAGCCTAGTGGTTAGAGTGTAGGGGCGGCAGGTAGCCTAGTGGTTAGAGTGTAGGGGCGGCGGGTAGCCTAGTGGTTAGAGTGTAGGGGCGGCGGGTAGCCTAGTGGTTAGAGTGTAGGGGCGGCGGGTAGCCTAGTGGTTAGAGTGTAGGGGCGGCGGGTAGCCTAGTGGTTAGAGTGTAGGGGCGGCGGGTAGCCTAGTGGTTAGAGTGTAGGGGCGGCGGGTAGCCTAGTGGTTAGAGTGTAGGGGCGGCGGGTAGCCTAGTGGTTAGAGTGTAGGGGCGGCGGGTAGCCTAGTGGTTAGAGTGTAGGGGCGGCGGGTAGCCTAGTGGTTAGAGTGTAGGGGCGGCGGGTAGCCTAGTGGTTAGAGTGTAGGGGCGGCGGGTAGCCTAGTGGTTAGAGTGTAGGGGCGGCGGGTAGCCTAGTGGTTAGAGTGTAGGGGCGGCGGGTAGCCTAGTGGTTAGAGTGTAGGGGCGGCGGGTAGCCTAGTGGTTAGAGTGTAGGGGCGGCGGGTAGCCTAGTGGTTAGAGTGTAGGGGCGGCGGGTAGCCTAGTGGTTAGAGTGTAGGGGCGGCGGGTAGCCTAGTGGTTAGAGTGTAGGGGCGGCGGGTAGCCTAGTGGTTAGAGTGTAGGGGCGGCGGGTAGCCTAGTGGTTAGAGTGTAGGGGCGGCGGGTAGCCTAGTGGTTAGAGTGTAGGGGCGGCGGGTAGCCTAGTGGTTAGAGTGTAGGGGCGGCGGGTAGCCTAGTGGTTAGAGTGTAGGGGCGGCGGGTAGCCTAGTGGTTAGAGTGTAGGGGCGGCGGGTAGCCTAGTGGTTAGAGTGTAGGGGCGGCGGGTAGCCTAGTGGTTAGAGTGTAGGGGCGGCGGGTAGCCTAGTGGTTAGAGTGTAGGGGCGGCAGGTAGCCTAGTGGTTAGAGTGTTGGGCCAGTAACCAAAAGGTTGCTTGATTGAATCCCTGAGCTGACAAGGTAAAACTCTGTCATTCTGCCCCTGAACAAGCCAGTTAACCCACTGTTCACTGGCAGGCCATCATTGTAAATAACAATTTGCTCTGAACTGACTTGCCTATTTAAATCAAGGTTAAATAAAACATTAAAACATTCTCCTACTGCTGTTGGCCTTTGCAGATTCTGCCGTTAAGCTTCTGAAGTTGTCGGTAATAGGCCACATAGTGGTCAGCAACTTTTTCCAAGTTATCTTAGCATTTCTACCAATCTGCATGCCAGTTATGGTTTTCATAAGCACATTGTCATGGAACAATTTAATTTCATTTATCATAGTTATTGTATCTCAAAATCATTGTCTGTGATTAATCTACATTCTGTCTAAATTAAAATCATACAAATCTAAAAGTAACTTTTATTGCCATTGCCAACTATGTAAAAGTAGCCTACGTAAAGCCAACACATAAAAACATTGCAGTCTGCAGGTAGAAAATATTCGGATCAAAATAAATATCCTATACATCACATTGGCTACGCATGGCTTGTCTGTAACGAAATTGAAACATTATATAGACTGGGTTACCCCAAAACTTGCACTAGCAAACTTGAAACACTGTATAAAATGTTCTGGGCCCTCAGAGTTTCCAGTGCCAATGAGCTCAGGACAGACACAGCTGCAGGTTATTTGTGGAAGGGATAAGAAGTAATTAGGTATTTTATTATGTTTTCACTGGGTCAGAGCATCACATCTACCCTTTCATGCCAAGTGGTTATCAAAGGGAGAGAGCTGGAAATATTGTTCAAATACATTGAGGAACTATTGTCATTCTCAATTTATTCTTAAAACAGACTTAATGCACTTGCTGTTTGAGGTGAAGCAAAATTACTTTGAGAAGCTCATTACTGGTAGTGAGTTAAGATAATCAGAAATACTATCAGATATCCCCAAATGGGCACATTTATAGGCCTACATTTGCATGCAGGCCAGGTAGAATAGTCCTACTTCTATATGCGTAATTTATTTTATTTACCAGGCAAGTCAGTTAAGAACAAATTGTTATTTACAATGACGTCCTAGCCCAGCCAAACCCTAACAACGCTGGGCCAATTGTGCGCCACCCTATCGGATTCCCAATCACAGCCGGTTGTGAAGCAGCCTGGAATCAAACCAGGGTCTGTAGTGATGCCTCTAGCCCTGAGATGCAGTGCCTTAGACCGCTGCACCACTCCGGAGCCATTAATCAGGTGGGTGTCCTTACTCAACATTGATAGGAGCATTTCAAACAAAAGACAATTAATAAATTGACAAAACTCTATTTGTTTCTCACAGGTGTAGCATAGGTTGTGAGTTCTGTGAAACACTCCAACAATGAGAATGGTAAATGACTGGAATAATAATATATTGAATGTGTTTACAGAAATTACCGTAACCAAACAAACAATGCAGATTAGAATGTAGGCTACTACTGGTGATATATGTCATTGATAGACACAACAAACAATGCACACAAGGAAGTTATGAAACAATGAATACCCCTGAAATGGCGTGAGAGAAAGTGACGTGCCTTGTGCATCTGAGCCACAACCCCCATATTCTTGGACCGTGGTATCCCTGTGGCCTCCTCACTGAATTAGTCCACTGAGACAGGCGCAAATCAGACAAGTGTCTCGTGTGCCATGAAAACAAAGTATGTATTTGTGACTCGATTAAAAAATATATTTTATCATTCACTATTCCATATAAGTCACCCATAATCTGTAATAAATCTAGTGACATATAACAACATTTCTGCCATCCATTGTGACATTGTGGGAAGACCAACCTTCCAATTAATGTCAATGCATTTCTTAGCCACTATAAATGCTGGGTTAGACCGTTTCTTCTTATTACAGGCCCCGGTATCAACATTTCCCAGCAAACAAAAACAGGGAGAAAGGAGAATCTGTAGACATGATGACATAAAATAACAGAATTGTCAGAATTCAGCAGAGGAAATACATTTCTGAGTGCATGTTATTCAGTTCAAAACAATTCAAATTGTATTTGTCACATGTGCCGAATACAACAGGTACAAGACCTTACAGTGAAATGCTTTACTTACAAGCCCTTAACCAACAATGCAAGAAAATAAATAAAAGAAGTAAGAGATAAGAATAACAAATAATTAAAGAGCAGCAGTAAATAACAATAGCGGGGCTAAATACAGGGGGTACCAGTACAGCATCAATGTGTGGGGGCACCGGTGTCGAGGTAATTGAGGTAATATGTACATGTAGGTAGAGTTATTAAAGTGACTATGCATAGATAATAACAGAGAGTAGCAGCAGTGTAGAAGAGGAGGGAGGGGGGGGGGGGGTTCAATGCAAATAGCCTGGGTAGCCATTTGATTAGATGTTCAGAAGTCTTACGGCTTGAGGGTAGAAGCTGTTAAAAAGCCTCTGGTACCAGAAAGAAGTCTACGGTGGCTGGAGTCTTTCATTGGCATGTTCTATAGATGGTCTTAAACTGCAGTTATTTATCTGAGATGATATCAACATGACTGGGCATTCAGACATATCTGGATCCATTCATCAACATCAGTAGTGTCTCCCAGGGCCACACAAATGTGTTTGACATGATGTGTCATCGGGTAAAGTCTCTATCAACCCTTGATACAGTTTGGAAACCAACTTTAGAGGTTTGTCAGACTGCCTAAAAATAGTTTCAATCTTTGAGGCTTCTGGCCTGTCCAGTGTTTGCGGCACAGAGAGAATAAAGTGTCGTGTCTGCAAAAGTTCATCTCAGTGCTGTCACAGACTGGTGTTCCCGGGTTGCCTGACCCTGCTGAGACCCCTGTCACCATCTGATACTGCTCAGATGAGGCACAACAAAGAATTACCTTGGTGTTCATCAATGGAGGAAGGCGAGGACCATCCTACTCCGTGAATTTCATAAAAATAAAAATTGTGAAGCATGAAAAAAGTGATCCTTTTTCGATAAAACTATACTAAATATACTCACGTCACCGAATCATTGATTAAAACACACTGTTTTGCAATGAAGGTCTCCAGTAGCCTCAACAACACTCTGTGGGGTAGCACCATGGTGTAGCCGGAGGACACCTAGCTTCCTTCCTCCTCTGGGTACATTGACTTCAATACAAAACCCAGGAGGCTCATGGTTCTCACCCACTAGGGTAGCACCATGGTGTAGTCGGAGGACAGCTGCACAGTAATCATGACAACTTCCGGAGGACGTCCTCCAACCTGTCAGAGCTCTTGCAGCATGAACTGACATGTTGTCCACCCAATCAAAGAATCAGAAAATGAATCTAGTACTGAAAGCATAAGCTACAGCTAGCTAGCACTGCAGTGCATAAAATGTGGTGAGTAGTTGACTCAAAGAGAGAGGAAGACAATTGTTGAACAGTTTTGAGAGAGAGAGACAGAGAAACCTAGCTATGTATATACATTTTTCACATTCACTTTCACTTACTTATCTAGCATCAAATGCAGCTAGATAGTTTAGCCTATTCAAACACTTGGCTCAAACAGAGAGGGAGGCTATGTTACCTAGCTGGCTATGGCTATCCAACAATGGAACTCTTCCAAGTCAATGTAAGCTTTTGGTTTTATAAATGTATTGACACTGAGGCCCGTCAGTGTAACTACTAAACTGCTTGCTAACTGTACACTGTACTGTATGATTGTAGCGGGTTTACACATTAGATTTATTTTACCTTTATTTAATGTGTTAGTTCTAGTAGCTACGTTGTTGACTATGACGTTAGCTAATATGATGACAATGATGTAGGCTGTGTGAAGCGGTTAGCGTTTATGATATGAAGGTTTGGCTTGAAAAGTTTTTTTTGCTAGGTCACAGACAACTGATGTATTGTGCACTGAAGTCCACAAGCGAAGGGAAAAGTTGAGAGGAGGAGAGCGCGTAGATGCGAGTAGGAATTCTACAACAATCTGGCTGCTATGAAACTCAACTGCTTTTGCGTGTGATCAGGGGTGTGTTCATTCCGCCGATTCTGTTGAAAAAACGTTTCTTAAATGGAAGCAAATGGAACGAAACGGGGATAAACATACCTGAATTTGTTCAATAGAAATTGTCGTTTGCATAGTAGCATGGTATCATAATATCGTACACAGGGGCACTACTTTTACTGCTGACGGGCTGGACCTGACCCCCCCTCCCACACACACACACATTCTAAAATTGCATTTTTGTCCCCCCAGTTTTGTCATTGCACTCTGATACAAATAGGGGCATCGTTGTGCTGTAGGACCATGCAGACGCCTCAGAGTGGTCGGGTAGACTGTTTGGTGGGCTGGCTGGATTTAGGACACCACAGAGCATCTTATAGGACCAGCATGGTGTTGCTGTCTTCAGCTGCTGTCTCTATGTGTTGCACTTTTTCTCAGAGTTTTAAGAGCAAGCAGAGAAGAAACTGCCTACTCTTTATTTGACTGATATAGCAGATTTTTTATATATTTGTACCCCGTGCTGAGCTAGCAGTGTAACTGACATGGAAGATTAGCTAATGTTTTATCCCTTCTTGACTAAAGTCTGAAGAGAATGAACTAGCTATCTAGCTAGCAGTTACCACAGGCAGTTCAGCTCTAGCCTCTAGCTATCTGTCAGATAGCAGTATGTAACAGCTATATGGAAATGTTTTGTAGCCTTTTTGTCCCTTTTCAACAGAACTAAATTAACTTGGTTAGTTTTTCCCAGTTGATGTACCATTAGAGCTAGCCAAAAGTTGGCTAACGTTAGCTAGATAGCTCACTAACTTTAGCTATTATTTTTCATCAATCACATTAGACCTGAATCAAACAATGAAAGTAGCGGCCAAACGATTGAAAACCGATATTCTGAGTCAGTATAGCAATGCAATGTTATTGATCGGTTAGTTTCCCTAGCTAATTCCCTACTTTTCACACTGACACGGTATAAACAGCTCTACAGGCTACACTGTCATAGTGAACAGTCAGTACACAACGCTATGTCCATCATGTCTTAGCAGATCAGACGGTGACAGGTGTACCAGCAGGGTCAGACAGCCAGGTATGATCAGTCTATGGAGCTCAGGTGAATTCTGCAGCATATTATAACAATCAGTGAATGGATACAAAGTTCCATCTTGAGTTGATGGGTAGACTACAGTCTGGGATCTGGGAATAATGGTCAATTCAGTTATTGAACCATTGATTATATTCTAGGGTAACATAATGTATAAATGTACACCAGTGGCGTACGATGCTTTTTAACATGGTTCTATTTCTTTTTATGAGCAGAGTCTTATTTCTGTTACGGCATATTGGATGACTGTCATTCATAATCCATTCACCAAGCTCAACGTTTCATGGATAGGGTTAGGCTACTTACTACATGATTCTCGAATTCTCCCTATACCTCCTCATGAGGTTGCTACATCCTAGCCTATGAATGAAAATGTACAATGTAGGCGAACAGGTCGGGAGAAATTTGAGTGAAACTATGATATTGTGATACTATGATACCATGATATTATGATACTATGATACTATGATACTATGATACTATGATACTACGATACTATGATACTATGATACTATGATATTATGATACATTGATACTATGATATTATGATATTATGATATTATGATACTATGATACTATGATATTATGATATTATGATACTATGATATCATGATACGTTGATACTATGATACTATGATATGATGATACTATGATACTATGACACTATGACACTATGATATTATGATATCATGATATTATGATACTATGACACTATGACACTATGACACTATGATATTATGATACTATGATACTATGATACTATGATACTATGATACTATGATATTATGATATTATGATACTATGATACTATGATACTATGATATTATGATACTATGACACTATGATGCAATGATACAGTATTATGACACTATGATACTATGATATCATGATATTATGATACTATGACACTATGATACTATGATGCTATGATATTATGATATTATGAAACTGTGTTACTTTGATACTATGATATCATGATACTATGACACTATGATATTATGATACTATGATATTATGATACTATGATATTATGATATCATGATATTATGATACTATGATACTATGATATCATGATATTATGATACTATGATACTATGATATTATGATACTATGGTATCATGATACTATGGTATCATGATACTATGGTATCATGATACTATGATATCATGATACTATGATATCATGATATCATGATACTATGATATTATGATACTATGATACTATGATACTATGATATCATGATACTATGATACTATGATATCATGATACTATGATACTATGATACTATGATACTATGATACTATGATATTATGATATTATGATACTATGACACTATGATACTATGATATTATGACACTCCAGCCCAGATCATACTACTAGCGCCAGACAGTCATGCAGTGGGGTGTTGTTGTTTCTAATGAATTGAAGATAGGAGACACAGGCCTAGACTAAGGAGCTGCTTGTGCATTGTAAGTAGTTATATCCTGTTCATCCATCAGTAACTTGTATTAGCTGATATTCTTCCTACTCAGTCTCAACACCTACAGCAAAAGAAAGGGGAACGTTTATCACCAAATGTTGATCTTTGGCATGGTTATATGAAATCCTGTATCTCAGAAGGAAAAGTCATAAAGAAATCTACATGTAATGACATTTTCCTCTGAAACATTTTTACACACGCGTCGAGGAGTAATTGATAATATCCATTGGGAATGACAAATGCTGGCGTTGTTTTCTCTTGGAGAAGATATTCAACCATACGTCACAGTATTGGCAGTTACTGTCAAAACCCGTCACACACACTCACACACACACACACCTACTGTCAGGACCCGGTTACGAACCTGGGTCTCCGGAGTGAGAAACAGTCACTTAACCAACTGAGCCACGAATAGTCAGCAGAACCCAGAAGATGAGGCAGACACAGCAGTACTTAAGACGGTGTATTTAATAAAGTAAAAAAGGAGAAGTCCTTCAATACAAAAAATGGCAAATCCAAAAGGTGGTAGGAATAGCACAAAAAAGCCTCAAGAGATACTCGAAAACAAAAACAGAATTCCACAAGAGCATCCACCGGAATCGACAAGAATACACAGAACACTAGGGCTGGGTGCTAACATACAAACACAGAGCACAGAACTGAGGGAAACTAAGGGTTTAAATACAATCATGGGAAACGAGGCACAGGTGCAAATAATAATGGGGAACAAGGGAAAAAAACATAAGGTCAAAAAGCACAATGGGGGCATCTAGTGACCAAAACCCGGAACAACCCTGGCCAAATCCTGACACCTACAGTTGAAGTTAGAAGTTTACATACACCTTAGCCAAATACATTTAAACTCAGTTTTTCACAATTCCTGACATTTAATCCTGGTAAAAAAAAGTTCCTGTCTTAGGTCAGTTGGGATCACCATTTATTTTAAGAATGTGAAATGTCAAAATAATAATAGAGAAAATTATTTTTTTCAGCTTTTATTTCTTTCATTACATTCCCAGTGGGTCAAAAGTTTACATACACTTAATTAGTATTTGGTAGCATTGCCTTTAAATTGTCTAACTTGGGTCAAACATTTTGGATAGCCTTCCACAAGCTTCCCACAATAAGTTGGGTGAATTTTGACCCATTCCTCCTGACAGAGCTGGTGTAACTGTGTCAGGTTTGTAGACCTCCTTGCTCACACACGCTTTTTCAGTTCTGCCCACAAATGTTCTATAGGATTGAGGTCAGGGTTTTGTGATGGCCACTCCAATAACTTGACTTTGTTATCCTTAAGCCATTTTGCCACAACTTTGGAAGTATGCTTGGGGTAATTGTCCATTTGGAAGACCCATTTGCGACCAAGCTTTAACTTCCTGATGAATGTCTTGAGATGTTGCTTCAATATATGCACGTCATTTTCCTCCCTCATGAAGCCATCTATTTTGTGAAGTGCATCAGTCCCTCCTGCAGCAAAGCACCCCCACAACATGATGCTGCCACCCCCGTGCTTCACGGTTGGGAAGCTGATCTTCGGCTTGCAAGCCCCACCCTTTTTCCTCCAAGCGTAACGATGGTCATTATGGCCAAACAGTTCTATTTTTGTTTCATCAGACCAGAGGACATTTCTCCAAAAAGTACGATCTTTATCCCCATTTGCAGTTGCAAACCATAGTCTAGCATTTTATGTCAGTTTTGAAGCAGTGACTTCTTCCTTGTTGAGAGGCTTTTCAAGATATGTCAAATTAGCACTCGTTTTACTGTGGATATAGATACTTTTGTACCTGTTTCCTCCAGCATCTTCACAAGGTCCTTTGCTGTTGTTCTGGGATTGATTTGCACTTTTCGCACCAAAGTACATTCATCTCTAGAAGACAGAATGCTTCTCTTTCCTGAGTGGTATGATGGCTGTGTGGTCCCATGGTGTTTAAACTTCTGTACCATTGTTTGTGCAGATGAACGTGGTACCTTCAGGCATTTGGAAATTGCTCCCAAGGATGAACCAAACTTGTGGAGGTCTACAATTTTTTTTCTGAGGTCTTGTCTCATTTCTTTTGATTTTCCCATGATGTCAAGCAGAGGCACTGAGTTTGAAGGTATGCCTTGAAATACATCCACGGGTACACGTCCAATTGACTCAAATTGTGTTAATTAGCCTATCAGAAGCTTCTAAAGCAATGACATCATTTTCTGGAATTTTCCAA
Source organism: Oncorhynchus masou masou (assembly GCF_036934945.1). Taxonomy (NCBI): domain Eukaryota; kingdom Metazoa; phylum Chordata; class Actinopteri; order Salmoniformes; family Salmonidae; genus Oncorhynchus; species Oncorhynchus masou. The sequence continues at coordinate 82,339,423 of NC_088243.1, forward strand.
GCTGTTTAAAGGCACAGTCAATTTAGTGTATGTAAACTTCTGACCCACTGGAATTGTGATACAGTGAATTATAAGTGAAATAATCTGACTGTAAACAATTGTTGGAAAAATGACTTGTGTCATGCACAAAGTAGATGTCCTAACCGACTTGCCAAAACTATAGCTTGTTAACAAGAAATGTGTGGAGTGGTTTTTAATGAGTCCAACCTAAGTGTATGTAAACTTATGACTTCAACTGTATACCATGGCATTTTAACGATAGGGGTTTTCATAGTGCTATTTGCTCTGCATATTTTCTCCATATTTCCCTGCAGATGGAAGTCAATATGACACACGCACACACAGACACACACAGACACACACAGGCATCTCTGAGCCACAGATAGATAAAGAACTAATATTTACTACCTTGACTGGAGCTAACATGTTTTACACTTCAGCATTCTCCACTTCACCACATCTTATCAGATCTTTTAGTGACCACAGAGAGTCAGGACACCAGTTTAACATCCCATCCAAAAGATGGCACATTACACAGGGCAATGTCCCCAGTCACTGCCCTGGGGCATTTTTTAAGACTAGAGGAAAGGGTGCCTCCTGCTGTCCCTCCAACAGCATCTGATCTCCCATCCAGGGACTGACCAAGACCAACCCTGCTTAGCTTCAGAAGCAAGGCATCAGTGGGATGCAGGGTGGTATGCTGCTGGCTGGACAAAACTGTCACATGGAATGTGACTGCCTTCATGACTCACGAAGGCGGACCAATTAAAATCACATAAACATAATTTCATGTTTCTCTGATACACGTTGTTCCTTTACTGCCTCTTGTATATACCAAGGATGTATCCGACATGGCATCCTATTCGCTGTCGTGTGTGTGTGTGTGTGTGTGTGTGTGTGTGTGTGTGTGTGTGTGTGTGTGTGTGTGTGTGTGTGTGTGTGTGTGTGTGTGTGTGTGTGTGTGTGTGTGTGTGTGTGTGTGTGTGTGTGTGTGTGTGTGTTGGTGGGGGGTCATATGTGTGTGTGGGCGCGTGTGTTGGTGGGGGGTCATATATGTGTGCCTGTGTGTGTGGGCGCGTGTGTTGGTGGGGGGTCATATATGTGTGCCTGTGTGTGTGGGCGCGTGTGTTGGTGGGGGGTCATCTGTGTGTGCGTGTCTATGTGTGTGTGGTCGCGTGTGTTGGTGGGGAGTCATATGTATGTGTGTGTGGGTGTCTCTGTGTGTTTGTCTATGTGTGTGTGCGCGCGTGTGTGGGTGCATCTAAATGAATGCCCCCTGGGTCCTATCGGCAGAGCTTGGATGAGCGCATTTACACCTGCTGACCCTTCACCTCTCTTCTGAGAAGAGGAAGGGCCACTGGGCAGAACAGAGAAGACTAAGGATATGTCCCAAATGGCACCCTATTCCCTATGGGCCCAGGACAACACTAGTGCACTACCCTATAGGTTCTGGCCAAAAGTAGTGCATTACCCTATGGGCCCTGGCCAAAAGTAGTGCACTACTCTATGGGCCCTGGTCAAAAGTAGTGCACTACCCTATGGGCCCTGGTCAAAAGTAGTGCATTACCCTATGGGCCATGGTCAAAGGTAGTGCACTACCCTATGGGCCCTGGTCAAAAGTAGTGCACTACCCTATGGGCCCTGGTCAAAAGTAGTGCATTACCCTATGGGCCCTGGTCAAAAGTAGTGCATTACCCTATGGGCCCTGGTCAAAAGTAGTGCACTACCCTATGGGCCCTGGTCAAAAGTAGTGCATTACCCTATGGTCCCTGGTCAAAAGTAGTGCATTACCCTATGTGCCCTGGTCAAAGGTAGTGCATTACCCTATGGGCCCTGGTCAAAAGTAGTGCATTACCCTATGGGCCCTGGTCAAAAGTAGTGCATTACCCTATGGGCCCTGGTCAAAAGTAGTGCACTACCCTATGGGCCCTGGTCAAAAGTAGTGCATTACCCTATGGGCCCTAGATAGGCCTACCAAGTCAAACATCCCTCCACTCTACGGTGAAAATATGCCTGTAGATGTGGTGTAGAAAGGACAACATACTGCGGTCAATTAACCCTTTATACTCACGGGAATTGGCCTTTATGAATAGGGCTATATCGAAAATGTTTTTTACAGAAGAAATATAAAGAGCATAACCGTGGTAGAAATTAAACAGGGGGTATGAGACTAAACAGTTCACCTGATACAAGACTGAATCCAAACATTATACTGTTGATTTGATGGCCGTTTTACATTTCATGTACCTTTTGTTGCATTTGTTGATAACTAAGCCTGAAAATACTCTGGCTACATTCAGTAACTTGATAAGACCGTTCCTGGAACATGTGAGGTAGGTGCAATATAAGAAGACAATGACAATGACTAATTAGGACTAACTGGTGTCTTCAAGTGGCCACACACCTCTCCAAATTGTTGACAGTTTCAGTTTCTATTGTTGACAGTTTCTAAGCAATTTCAATGAACTTTTATGACTGAAAGAAGAGTCATTAACGATAAAGTGCTTTTTTTAGCTCTCCTAGCTGTGCCGTTGACAAACTAGAGCGAGCACACTTACTGTTGTTGTTTACGCTATCCAAAAGCGGCCCATTATAAATCGCAATCTGGTCAGGTGAGCAGCATTTGTAAGCTTGTTCTATTGCCAACATGACTAGCTAAAGTATAGGCAATTCAGAGAAACAGATTGAAAATTCTGGTGCGCATAGAAAGTATTCAGGAGTGCATCAGCTGTGTGTTACGCTTCGTCACAATTGACAAACACAGGCTCATTCTGTTCAGAACAACCCAGGGTATGACCACATGTTGTCTTGTAGCTGTACGTCAAATATAGTGATTGTAAATGTTGACCCTGCATATGACATGTGTTCTATGATTTGGAAATGAGAAGTGTGCGCATTTTGGGTGCACATCATGGATGTTTGGCTTGCTTGTATGACATCAAGGCAGTATTTATTATAATCCTCAATGTCCCATCATTCAAAATACATTGAGCCTTTTAATTTACAACATTTCTCTCACTCAGACAACAAAACATTTGCAAAAGTTGCCCAATTAGCAGGAGGGATGGAGGCAACTTGTTGTGCGATGCTCCAGTTCAGAACTCTGTCAGTCAAAGCCCAGACAGAGCTGTGCAGAGCCTGAGCTCTGGTGTCATTTACAGCATGTTATTGTACAGCCACGACTTTACAATTTAGCCACTTATTAGTGCCCAAATCTGCCATTTTCAATCCGTAAATGAGTGTAACTTGTCAATGGGTTAGTAAGGTGTTGGATAACTATAGGTTCTGACAGAGGAGATTATCAAAGTCTGCATGGGCAGACACACACACACACACACTGTAGTGGACATTTCCTGTATTTACCAAATCATGAGACCAAACCACCACACAAGTCAGAGTTATCATAAAGTCCATCTTTAATTATTATGAGCTCCATCAGAACCCTGTGACTCTCAGATCAATTCAGTGTCTATAAATGAATTCTCTGAGAGTGCTTACAAAAAAAAAGTTCTTATATCATTTATAGCCAAGACACACCCATCTCAACTCACATGACGAATAACAGATCTTAGGAACATTACAAAGGAAGACTTGAGAGAGGAGTATCCCATAGCCAGACAGCATTAGCTATAAATTATCGTTCAGTTTGCTCTCTTAAAACGAGGTTCTACTTCTCCTTCTTGATACAAAATAGTACCAAGACATTAGGATATATATCAATTGTCATTTTAGACACTCCCATTCTGGACAAGCTCACGGAGACACAGTGACTGGCACACAGACATTGTGGTTCCCCCTCAATCATCCCTTCGCATGGTTTAAAAGATATGTTTACATATGAAGACAAGCTTGACCTTTCCCCTTACTGTGGCCCAAGTTACTGAACCCTGACAGAGAACAGATAACTGCAACCGGCCAACAGTATTATCCCAAAATGGACATTCTAATGACATATCTCACATAAGCATGAAATAAAATAAAGAAAACATTTTATTTCTATATGTTACTTAAATAATTCTGATCCTGCCACGACAACAACACACACACACACGCACACACACACACACACACACACACACACACACACACACACACACACACACACACGCACACGCACACGCACATGCACATGCACACACACACACACGCACATATATTGATTTAATCTGTTACATGTGTGCAATTTGTTTGTTATATGGTGTTATGAGGTGTTATGTCATGTTATATGGTGTTATGAGGTGTTATTTTGTATGTTGTGTTATAAGATGCTACATGGAGTTCTATGGTTTTATGAGGTGTTGTGTAGTATTATATGGATTTATATTGTGTTATGAGGTGTTATGTTGATATATATGGATTTATATGGTGTTATGAGGTGTTATGTTGAGATATATGGATTTCTATTGTGTTATAAGGTATGTCGTGTTATATGGTGTTACATGGTGTTATTTTGTGTTATGTTGTGTTATATGGTGTTATGAGGTGTTATGTTGATATATATGGATTTATATTGTGTTATGAGGTGTTATTTCTTGTTATGTTGTGTTTTTTTGTGTTATGTTGTGTTATATGGTGTTATTTTGTGTTATTAAGTGTTATATGGTGTTATTTTGTGTTATATGGTGTTAGTTGGTGTTATTTTGTGTTATGTTGTGTTATTTTGTGTTATGTTGTGTTATATGGTGTTATTTTGTGTTATGTTGTGTTATTTTGTGTTATGTTGTGTTATATGGTGTTATTTTGTGTTATCTTGTGTTATATGGTGCTATATGGAGTTCTATGGTGTTATTTCGTGTTATTTCGTGTTATGCTGTGTTATATGGTGTTAGTGGTACATGTAGATGAGATGAGATTAGTCCACATTTAAACACACACAGATAATCTGAGAAAATCTCTTCACATCAGCTGGACTAGTTCAGTGTTAACTTCATTTATGGTAGATACACCAAACGCATTATTATAATCTGCTTCTATTGAACATGTCCTGCATTCTTAAACACATAGACCATTAATTATTACAGAGCTGATCTGTCTGTGGTTTTAATATTAAACTCACAGCCAATATTTAACTCACAGAAAAAAATTGGGATAGTTTAGGTTCACATTCAAAACAATTATCAGTTGGATACTGCACTGTCAACTGTCAGGAGAAGGAAGGGCAACGGGGGAAACCATTCTAAAAATGCCATGCCCTCCTAAAACTGGTTCTAACTCCAGCTCTGTTAGTGATATTAAGATTCTAACACCCACAGTGTGTTATATAGACATTTAAGAAAAGTTAAGCAGAGGTATCAATCTGGTCCCAGTTCACTCAGCGAGGCCTTATTTAATGTTATCTAACCAATGAGTGGCTTGTCAGCCTCAAGTACCTGCACTAATCTAGAATTGAACAGAGCTTAAAGACATTAGGATGCAGAGCCAGAATAATGTGTGTGTGTGTGTGTGCGTATGTGCGCCTGTGTGTGTATGTGTGCGTGCATGTGTGGTGTGCATGTGTGCGTATGGACCCACCATACAGTAGCCCCTGTAATTACAGTCTTATCTTCCTTTCTGACAAACAGTGTCCTTCATGACATGCTGTTAGCTGACACCAAGACGGCAAGCTTCAGTCTTGACTGTTGAATCATCTCTACCTAATGAAGGGGTTTGGCCACCAAGGACAGGGAGCTCTGGTGTTATGTGGTGTTATGTGGTATTATATGGTGTTATGTGGTGTTATATGGTGTTATATGGTGTTATATGGTGTTATATGGTGTTATGTGGTGTTATGTGGTGTTATAAGGCATTGTGTGGTGTTATATGGTGTTACATGGTGTTATGTGGTGTTACATGGTGTTACATGGTGTTACGTGGTGTTACGTGGTGTTACGTGGTGTTATGTGGTGTTATGTGGTGTTATGTGGTGTTATGTGGTGTTATGTGGTGTTATGTGGTGTTACATGGTATTATATGGTGTTACGTGGTGTTATAAGGCATTGTGTGGTGTTATGTGGTGTTATATGGTGTTATGTGGTGTTACATGGTGTTACGTGGTGTTATAAGGCATTGTGTGGTGTTATGTGGTGTTATGTGGTATTATATGGTGTTACATGGTGTTATATGGTGTTATGTGGTGTTATGTGATGTTATAAGGTGTTATGTGGTGTTACATGGTGGTATGTGGTGTTATGTGATGTTATAAGGTGTTATGTGGTGTTATGTGGTGTTATGTGGTGTTATAAGGTATTGTGTGGTGTTATGTGGTGTTACATGGTATTATATGGTGTGACGTGGTGTTATAAGGCATTGTGTGGTGTTATGTGGTGTTATATGGTGTTATGTGGTGTTACATGGTGTTACGTGGTGTTATAAGGCATTGTGTGGTGTTATGTGGTGTTATGCGGTATTATATGGTGTTACGTGGTGTTATATGGTGTTATGTGGTGTTATGTGATGTTATAAGGTGTTATGTGGTGTTACATGGTGGTATGTGGTGTTATGTGATGTTATAAGGTGTTATGTGGTGTTATGTGGTGTTATGTGGTGTTATAAGGTATATGTGGTGTTATGTGATGTTATAAGGTGTTATGTGGTGTTATGTGGTGTTATGTGGTGTTATAAGGTATTGTGTGGTGTTATGTGGTGTTATGTGGTGTTATGTGGTGTTATGTGGTGTTATGTGGTGTTATGTGGTGTTATGTGGTGTTATATAGTGCTATGTGGTATTATATGGTGTTATGTGGTGTTATGTTTTATTATATGGTGTTACATGGTGTTATATGGTGTTACATGGTGTTACATGGTGTTATGTGGTGTTATAAGGCATTGTGTGGTGTTATGTGGTGTTATATGGTGTTACATGGTGTTATGTGGTGTTATAAGGCATTGTGTGGTGTTATGTGGTGTTATATAGTGCTATGTGGTGTTATATGGTGTTATGTGGTGTTATGTGGTGTTATGTGGTGTTATATAGTGCTATGTGGTGTTATATGGTGTTATGTGGTGTTATGTGGTGTTATGTGGTGTTATATAGTGCTATGTGGTATTATATGGTGTTATGTGGTGTTATGTTTTATTATATGGTGTTACATGGTGTTATATGGTGTTACATGGTGTTACATGGTGTTATGTGGTGTTATAAGGCATTGTGTGGTGTTATGTGGTGTTATATGGTGTTACATGGTGTTATGTGGTGTTATAAGGCATTGTGTGGTGTTATGTGGTGTTACATGGTATTATATGGTGTTATGTGGTGTTATATGGGATTATATGGTGTTACATGGTGTTATATGGTGTTAAATGGTGTTATGTGGTGTTATAAGGCATTGTGTGGTGTTATGTGGTGTTTTAAGGCATTATGCGGTGTTATGTGCTAATATTTAATGTTATATGGGTGGCTTGTCAGCCTCAAGCACCTTTACTAATCTAGAATTGAACAGAGTTTAAAGACATTAGGATTCAGAGCCAGAATAATGTGTGTGGGTATGTACGTGTGTGTGTGTATGTGTGCGTATGGACCCACCATACAGTAGCCCCTGTAATTACAGTCTTATCTCCCAGCCTGACAAACAGTGTCCTTCATTACCTTCATTATGTGGTATTATATGGTGTTATATGGTGTTATAAAGTGTTATGTGGTATTATATGGTGTTATGTGGTGTTATGTGGTGTTACATGGTGTTATATGGTGTTATAAAGTTTTATGTGGTATTACATGGTGTTATATGGTGTTATAAGGCATTGTGTTGTGTTATGTGGTGTTACATTGTGTTTATGGTGTTATGTGGTGTTTATGGTGTTATAAGCATTGTGTGTTGTTATGTGATGTTATGTGGTATTATATGTTGTCACATGGTGGTATTTCTTTTTTTTTTTTTCTTTTTTTTTTACCTTTATTTTACTAGGCAAGTCAGTTAAGAACAAATATTTTCAATGACAGCCTAGGAACAGTGGGTTAACTGCCTGTTCAGGGGCAGAACGACAGATTTTGTACCTTGTCAGCTCAGGGAATTGAACTTGCAACCTTTCGGTTACTAGTCCAATGCTCTAACCACTAGGCTACACAGCCGCCCCAGGTATGTGGTGTTATGTGGTGTTATATGGTGTTGTGGTGTTATATGTTGTTATGTGGTGTTATAAGGCGTTATGTGGTGTTATGTGGTGTTATAAGGCGTTATGTGGTGTTATGTGTTATTATGGGGTGTTAAGTGCACGGTTGCACGGCGATCTTCACGTGGCCGGTCTTCATTTGATCGACTGTATCTTTGTGAAATAAGCACCAATCGGGGTCAAACAAAGCTAGCTAGATAGCCAATGAGCTGTATATGTCGCAAAATGTAGGAAAGAACCTTTTGCAAAAGCATACCTTTTCCTTTTGGACAAAAATGATAAGAATATTCAGAGTTATGAAGCTATGAAAACTGGTTGTTTTATAATATGGCTACTAATACTGTAAAAGCTAAATCAAAGTCCAAGTATACAGATTTGACTATATTCTTGCAGAAAAATGAATGCAAATTTCTCCTTCACGATTTGCCCAAATGTACCTGGGGTGACTTCACGCTAAATGTCATGTAGTTCGCTCATACTTCATGTTATCCATCTGAAACTTTGCACATACACTGCTCCCATCTTGTGGACACCATCGGAATTACAACCAGAGTGATGGCTGGAACAGGGACATTTCTGTTGCATTTCAAAATAGTGGTAGAAAAAAAACGGTTGTTTTTTTATTTTTATTTTCTTATATCATATCTATTGTGTTATATTCTCCTACAGTCATTTCACATTTCCACATTTCCACAAACTGCAAATTTGTGCAAACTGCAAACTTTCAAATAGTACCAAGATTATGCATGTCCTTGCTTCAGGGTCTGAGCTACAGGCAGTTAGATTTAGGTATGTCATTTAGGGAGAAAAAAAAAAGAAAAAAAGGGGACTAACCCAAAGAACTTTTATGGACTTGTAAGTAAAGCATGTCACTGTAAGGTCTGCACCTGTTGTGTTCTGGGCATGTGACAAATCCCATTTCATTTTGATTTGATTTGACACAAATCTTCATGACTCTTGTTTGGTTGTAGTGTGTAATAGTCTCTGGTTTTCTCTTTACGGTGTCCCCGTCTTCTTGTCCTTCTTCATCACCATGTGGAGTACAACGGCTTTGCAGATATTGAAAGCCATTCAGCATGTACAATGAAGCACACTCTCACTGTGTAGCCTTCTCCAGGTAGGCCAGAGGAGACTGATAGGACTGGATTGGGTGGACTGATATAGGGTACATTTTGAGATTATAATTAGAAAATATCAATACAATGAATGATGATGGATGAATGATACAATGGTATCGCATACAATGGTGATTATATAATTATTACATAATTACATAATTATACTGTTTTTTGTTTCCTCTCGCTCATTCACCCCATTTCTTCCCCCATCATACTTTCCATAATTTATTGAATATGTTGTTATATGTGTGAAATATGTTTCGGGTTATTTTAGGTTCACATTCAAAACAATTATCAGTTGGATACTGCACTGTCAACTGTCAGGAGAAGGAAGGGCAACGGGGGAAACCATTCTAAAAATGCCATGCCCTCCTAAAACTGGTTCTAACTCCAGCTCTGTTAGTGATATTAAGATTCTAACACCCACAGTGTGTTATATAGACATTTAAGAAAAGTCAAGAATGACTTTAGAAATTGCATAGGTATACTTATTTATTTATTCATGAGCGGTCAAAATGGCTGCTTTAGCGGAACTAGTGTTAAAGCTGGATCATGACCGTAACACATCAGTTTATGATTCTACAACAACAAAGACATGTCTTCAAGCAATGAACTATATTGTTTTCATAGGACATCATTGCCTGTACAATAGAACAGTAGAGTGTGTACTACTATGATGTTTTGACCACGATGCTGGATGCTCCTCTCCTACATTAATAAACAAAACAAAAATTCCAGACACAAACCATTAAGTATGCAAGTAGCCTACCGAGACATTGTTAGTATAAAACTCCAGACCTGGGGTCTCCAACCTTTTCTAGCATGAGAAGTACTTAAAAAAAACTTTAAACATGCTAAGAAAAAATGTCTAGTTTTCAAATGGGCACATTCTTCTCATATCCTCTCCCTGCAACTCTTCCCTGGTTCCTTACTGTTCAGGAGAAAGTAGTGCACATAATGGTTAATAAACAACTTCAAGGGGGTCCTAAAAAGTCTACAATTTCCCCCGCAAAATTGTTTTTTCAATTTTTCCTAGTTTTATATTTTCTTAGTTTTTCATTCTCAAAATGATAATTGTTCATAGAGAAGAAAAGAATTGATGTTCTGAGTCCATATCGATACTCAATAATCACATCAGGTCTTGAAGAAAACTAACACATTTAGATTTTTGAGTGACGTTCCCCTTTCATTCCGTATCTGTCCCTTTAATGGGACATACAGCTCGTGAGGAATGTGCCATGTAATGCTAATGTGCTTGTCTAGCGATGGTTCTGTACTGCCGCTGCACCTTTCATAGTAATGTTTGCAAATAACAAATAACAGATACAAAGTATTTACTTATTCATGATATACTTCTGCAAGGTAAGCCTATTTCTCATTTCATTGTGGTTTTGGGGAAAGTATTTCTAGAAAGCCACAAGATATGTATCACTTTAACTAACTACACACGGAGTGATAGACAAAAGCACACACCACAAAAACAGACGGGCAATTTTGCTGAATATAAATTGGCAGATATTGTGTTTGGTTTGGCTTTTTAAGCCAGGAGCCAGGGTGTCATAATGTCAACGTTGATTAGATAGTAGCTGGGAGCTTGCAGTGTCTGATACTTGTGAGAATAGTTTATGACAGTTTGCGGAGGAAAACATGAACAATGGCATGTACATTCAGAAGTGCCAGATACTGGTATTGACCTGTTGGAGACCCCTGCTCCAGACTGTTCATATTCATAGCAGATGGTGAGAAACTGCTCATGCTTGTCTAATGACTCATTATTCATAACTGCACCTGTTCTGAGACGTGTCATGATATTACCATAGCAACACCACAGGGATGAATCAGGTAGTAAGAGTGTTTTGATATATATCTACTCGGTATATATTCTGCTCTGACCTCCATATGAAAAAGCTAATTGATCTTTGATCCTATGCCAACTTTATTGTTCTTTAGTCACTGACCATTCAGAAAGTATTCAGACCTCTTGACTTTTTACAAGTTTTGTTACGTTATCGCCTTATTCTAAAATGCATTAAATCGTTTTTTTCCCCTCATCAATCTACACACAATACCCCAAAATGACAAACGAAAAACAGGTTTTTAGAAATGTTTGCTAAATCGTTACAAATAAAAACTGAAATATTACATTTACATAAGTATTCAGACCCTTTACTCAGTACGTTGTTGAAGCACCTTTGGCAGCGATTACAGCATTGAGTCTTCTTGGGCTTGACGCTACAAGCTTGGCAAATATTTATTTGGGGAGTTTCTCCGATTCTTCTCTGAAGATCCTCTCAAGCTCTGTCAGTTGGACTGGGTGTCTTGATGCACAGCTATTGTCAGGTCTCTAGAAAAATGTTAGATCGGGCTCAAATCCGGGCTCTGGCTGGGCCACTCAAGAACATTCAGAGACTTGTCCTGTCGCAACCCCTGTGTTGTCTTGGCTTGTGTGCTTAGGGTCGTTGTCCTGTTGGAAGGTGAACCTTTGCCCCAGTCTGAGGTCATGAGCACTCTGGAGCAGGTTTTCATCAAATATCTCTCAAATATCTTTCTGTTCTTTATTTTTAGTACATATGCAAATATTTCTAAAAACCTGTTTTCACTTTGTCATTATGGGGTATTCTATGTAGATTGCTGAGGGATAAAATAAATAAAATTAGATCCATAAGGCTGTAACTTAACAAAATGTTGAAAATGTCAAGGGGGCTGAGTACTTTCCGAAGGCACTGTACACTACATGAACAAAAGTATGTGGACACCTGCTCGTCAAATATCTCATTCCAAAATCATGTGCATTAATATGGAATTGGTCCCCACCTTCGCTGCTGTAACAGCCTCCACTCTTCTGGGAAGGTGTTCTATGTTGGACATTGCTGTGGCGACTTGCTTAATGTCAGCCAGAAGAGCATTAGTGAGGTCGGGCACTGATGTGGGGCGATTTGGTCCTGGTTTGCAATCGGCGTTCAAATTCATCCCAAATGTGTTCAATGGGGTTGAGGTCAGGGCTCTGTGCAGGCCAGTTCTTCCACACCAATCTCGACAAACCATTTCTGTATGGATCTCACTTTGTGCACTGGAACATTGTCATGCTGAAACTGGAAAGGGCCTTCCCCAAACTGTTGCCATTGTATGCTGTAGCGTTAAGATTTGTTGCTCCTAGACGCTTCCACTTCACAATAACAGCATTTACAGTTGCCCGGGGCAGCTCTAGCAGGACAGAAATGTGACAAACTGACTTGTTGGAAAGGTGGCATTCTATGACGGTGCCACGTTGAAAGTCACTGAGATCTTCAGTACGGCCATTCTACTGCCAATGTTTGTCTATGGAGTTTGCATGGCTATGTGCTCCATTTTATACACTTGTCAGCAATGGGTGTGGATGAAATAGCCAAAACCATTCATTTGAAGGGGTGTCCAAATACTTGTGTGTATATATAGTGTAAAACACAGTAACTGACCCTGTCTGTGCAGAATGGTCCAGGACAAAGGGTAAATAAGACAATGTGAGTTGGTTTGTGTGCTGAACATACAGTCAATTTTTGTGCAGATGAGCGTAATGAGGAGAAGTATGGAGGGATGGACAGAGAAACAGATCACGGCAAGGGAACACAAATAAAATGATGTGTACCTGGAGAAAGATGGCGGATGAAGAGGGTTGGAAAGGTCTTTAGGGAAGGAACGAGAGAGAGAGGGATTGAAAGAGGGAAAGGAGGAATGGGGAGATATTGCTAATCCCACAGCTATTGTTTGTAGTAATAATGTGTCTATGAACCAGTGTTGTGCTGTTAGCACTGAGGCGGTGTGCACTAGTAGGACGTCTTCTGTGTGCAGCTCACCCTGCACTAACATAAATAACATGAGCATGTCTACTCTTGCTAAGGAATGAAAACAATCAAGCATCATAGAAAAGCACAAAAAATATCCCACGTTAAAATAGGTAGCCTAAGAAACAAGGTTCAAAAGTCAATAACTTGCTAGATTCCATTCATGTTCAGACTGTCACTGAAACTCACTTAGATAATACCTTGGATGATACAGTGGTAGCAATACATGGTTAAAACATCCACAGAAAAGACAAAAATGCCAATGGTGGAGATGTTGTGGTCTATGTTAAGAACCACATTCCTGTAAAGCTTAGAGAGGATCTCCTGTTAAATACTATTGAAGTAATATGTCACTATCTGGATAATATGTATGCAATTCTTGATAATGTATGTGATATCAACAGAAAGGTATATTTTCTGGGTGATTTCAATATTGACTAACTTTTATCAAGAAAAGCTTCAAACTGTTTCCAGTCAACCTATCAGGGTATTTACAAACAGCAGAAGAATGAAATCATCAACATGTATTGATCACAACTTTACTAATGATGCAGAAATTGGCTTTAAAGCAAATGCATAGGATGTAGTATCCAAATCCATGGGATGTAGTGATCACAATATAGTTGCCATATCTGGGAAAAACCAGTGTTCCAAAAGCTGGGACCAATATAGTGTATAAGAGGTCATACAATAAGTTTTGTAGTGATTCTTATGTTGATGACGTACAGAGTATTTGCTGGTCTATGGTGGGTACTGGGTCTATGGTGTGTGGATAGGAGTAACCAGATGCTGCACTTGACACATTTATGAAATTGCTTATTCCATTTACCAATAAGCAGCACCCATTAAGAAAATGACTGTAAAAACTGTTGAATCCCCTTGGATTGATGAGGAATTGAAAAATGTTATGGTTGAGAGGGATGAGGCAAAAGGAATGGCAAATAAGTCTGGCTGTACAACCGATTGGCAAACATACTGCTAATTGGGAAATCATGTAACTAAACTGAATAAAAAGAAGAAGAAACTATACTATGAAACGAAGATAAATGACGTAAAGAATGATAGTAAAAAAGCTTTAGAGCACCTTCAACGAACAGGAAAACTCTTTGAATCAGGTGGCTCATTCATCACCAAACCCACTGACATTGCCAACTACTTTAATGATTTTTTTAGTTGGCAAGATTAATAAATTTAGGCACGACATACCAGCGACAAACGCTGACACTACACAGCCAAGTATATCTGACACAATTAGGAAAGAATTGTACATTTGAATTCTGTAAAGCGAGTGTGGAAGAGGTGACAAAATCATTGTTGTCTATCAACAATGATAAGCCACCCGGTTCGGACAATTTGGATGGAAAATGACTGAGGATAATAGAGGACGATATTGCCACAACTATTTGACACAGGCCCTAGTTTCTACAAGGCAGGTCCTACAGGCCCTAGTTTCTACAAGGCAGGTCCTACAGGCCCTAGTTTATACAAGGCAGGTGCTACAGGCCCTAGTTTCTACAAGGCAGGTCCTACAGGCACTAGTTTCTACAAGGCAGGTCCTAGAGGCCCTAGTTTCTACAAGGCAGGTCCTACAGGCCCTAGTTTCTACAAGGCAGGTCCTACGGGCCCTAGTTTCTACAAGGCAGGTACTACAGGCCCTAGTTTCTACCTTCTTAACAGCACTATCAACAAGGCAGGTCCTACAGGCCCTAGTTTCTACCTTCTTAACAGCACTATCAACAAGGCAGGTCCTACAGGCCCTAGTTTCTACATTCTTAACAGCACTATCAACAAGGCAGGTCCTACAGGCCCTAGTTTCTACCTTCTTAACAGCACTATCAACAAAGCAGGTCCTACAGGCCCTAGTTTCTACCTTCTTAACAGCACTATCAACAAGGCAGGTCCTACAGGCCCTAGTTTCTACAAGGCAGGTCCTACAGGCCCTAGTTTCTACCTTCTTAACAGCACTATCAACAAGGCAGGTCTTACAGGCCCTAGTTTCTACCTTCTTAACAGCACTATCAACAAGGCAGGTCCTACAGGCCCTAGTTTCTACATTCTTAACAGCACTATCAACACGGCAGGTCCTACAGGCCCTAGTTTCTACCTTCTTAACAGCACTATCAACAAGGCAGGTCCTACAGGCCCTAGTTTCTACCTTCTTAACAGCACTATCAACAAGGCAGGTCCTACAGGCACTAGTTTCTACCTTCTTAACAGCACTATCAACAAGGCAGGTCCTACAGGCCCTAGTTTCTACATTCTTAACAGCACTATCAACAAGGCAGGTCCTACAGGCCCTAGCTTCTACCTTCTTAACAGCACTATCAACAAGGCAGGTCCTACAGGCCCTAGTTTCTACCTTCTTATCAGCACTATCAACAAGGCAGGTCCTACAGGCCCTAGTTTCTACCTTCTTAACAGCACTATTAACAAGGCAGGTCCTACAGGCCCTAGTTTCTACCTTCTTAACAGCACTATCAACAAGGCAGGTCCTACAGGCCCTAGTTTCTACCTTCTTAACAGCACTATCAACAAGGCAGGTCCTACAGGCCCTAGTTTCTACCTTCTTAACAGCACTATCAACAAGGCAGGTCCTACAGGCCCTAAAATCTACAAGGCAGGTCCTTAAGGCCCTAGTTTCTACCTTCTTAACAGCACTATCAACAAGGCAGGTCCTACAGGCCCTAGTTTCTACCTTCTTAACAGCACTATCAACTAGGCAGGTCCTACAGGCCCTAGTTTCTACCTTCTTAACAGCACTATCAACAAGGCAGGTCCTACAGGCCCTAGTTTCTACAAGGCAGGTCCTACAGGCCCTAGCTTCTACCTTCTTAACAGCACTATCAACAAGGCAGGTCCTACAGGCCCTAGTTTCTACCTTCTTAACAGCACTATCAACAAGGCAGGTCCTACAGGCACTAGCTTCTACCTTCTTAGCAGCACTATCAACAAGGCAGGTCCTACAGGCCCTAGCTTCTACCTTCTTAACAGCACTATCAACAAGACAGGTCCTACAGGCCCTAGTTTCTACATTCTTAACAGCACTATCAACAAGGCAGGTCCTACAGGCCCTAGTTTCTACATTCTTAACAGCACTATCAACAAGGCAGGTCCTACAGGCCCTAGTTTCTACCTTCTTAACAGCACTATCAACAAGGCAGGTCCTACAGGCCCTAGTTTCTACATTCTTAACAGCACTATCAACAAGGCAGGTCCTACAGGCCCTAGTTTCTACATTCTTAACAGCACTATCAACAAGGCAGGTCCTACAGGCCCTTGTTTCTACATTCTTAACAGCACTATCAACAAGGCAGGTCCTACAGACCCTAGTTTCTACCTTCTTAAAAGCACTATCAACAAGGCAGGTCCTACAGGCCCTAGTTTCTACACTCTTAACAGCACTATCAACAAGGCAGGTCCTACATGCCCTAGTTTCTACATTCTTAACAGCACTATCAACAAGGCAGGTCCTACAGACCCTAGTTTCTACCTTCTTAACAGCACTATCAACAAGGCAGGTCTTACAGGCCCTAGTTTCTACATTCTTAACAGCACTATCAACAAGGCAGGTCCTACAGGCCCTAGCTTCTACCTTCTTAACAGCACTATCAACAAGGCAGGTCCTACAGGCCCTAGTTTCTACAAGGCAGGTCCTACAGGCCCTAGCTTCTACCTTCTTAACAGCACTATGAACAAGGCAGGTCCTACAGGCCCTAGTTTCTACCTTCTTAACAGCACTATCAACAAGGCAGGTCCTACAGGCCCTAGTTTCTACCTTCTTAACAGCACTATCAACAAGGCAGGTCCTACAGGCCCTAGTTTATACAAGGCAGGTCCTACAGGCCCTAGTTTCTACAAGGCAGGTCCTACAGGCACTAGTTTCTACAAGGCAGGTCCTAGAGGCCCTAGTTTCTACAAGGCAGGTCCTACAGGCCCTAGTTTCTACAAGGCAGGTCCTACGGGCCCTAGTTTCTACAAGGCAGGTACTACAGGCCCTAGTTTCTACCTTCTTAACAGCACTATCAACAAGGCAGGTCCTACAGGCCCTAGTTTCTACCTTCTTAACAGCACTATCAACAAGGCAGGTCCTACAGGCCCTAGTTTCTACATTCTTAACAGCACTATCAACAAGGCAGGTCCTACAGGCCCTAGTTTCTACCTTCTTAACAGCACTATCAACAAAGCAGGTCCTACAGGCCCTAGTTTCTACCTTCTTAACAGCACTATCAACAAGGCAGGTCCTACAGGCCCTAGTTTCTACCTTCTTAACAGCACTATTAACAAGGCAGGTCCTACAGGCCCTAGTTTCTACCTTCTTAACAGCACTATCAACAAGGCAGGTCCTACAGGCCCTAGTTTCTACCTTCTTAACAGCACTATCAACAAGGCAGGTCCTACAGGCCCTAGTTTCTACCTTCTTAACAGCACTATCAACAAGGCAGGTCCTACAGGCCCTAAAATCTACAAGGCAGGTCCTTAAGGCCCTAGTTTCTACCTTCTTAACAGCACTATCAACAAGGCAGGTCCTACAGGCCCTAGTTTCTACCTTCTTAACAGCACTATCAACTAGGCAGGTCCTACAGGCCCTAGTTTCTACCTTCTTAACAGCACTATCAACAAGGCAGGTCCTACAGGCCCTAGTTTCTACAAGGCAGGTCCTACAGGCCCTAGCTTCTACCTTTTTAACAGCACTATCAACAAGGCAGGTCCTACAGGCCCTAGTTTCTACCTTCTTAACAGCACTATCAACAAGGCAGGTCCTACAGGCACTAGCTTCTACCTTCTTAGCAGCACTATCAACAAGGCAGGTCCTACAGGCCCTAGCTTCTACCTTCTTAACAGCACTATCAACAAGGCAGGTCCTACAGGCCCTAGTTTCTACATTCTTAACAGCACTATCAACAAGGCAGGTCCTACAGGCCCTAGTTTCTAAATTCTTAACAGCACTATCAACAAGGCAGGTCCTACAGGCCCTAGTTTCTACCTTCTTAACAGCACTATCAACAAGGCAGGTCCTACAGGCCCTAGTTTCTACATTCTTAACAGCACTATCAACAAGGCAGGTCCTACAGGCCCTAGTTTCTACATTCTTAACAGCACTATCAACAAGGCAGGTCCTACAGGCCCTTGTTTCTACATTCTTAACAGCACTATCAACAAGGCAGGTCCTACAGACCCTAGTTTCTACCTTCTTAAAAGCACTATCAACAAGGCAGGTCCTACAGGCCCTAGTTTCTACACTCTTAACAGCACTATCAACAAGGCAGGTCCTACATGCCCTAGTTTCTACATTCTTAACAGCACTATCAACAAGGCAGGTCCTACAGACCCTAGTTTCTACCTTCTTAACAGCACTATCAACAAGGCAGGTCTTACAGGCCCTAGTTTCTACATTCTTAACAGCACTATCAACAAGGCAGGTCCTACAGGCCCTAGCTTCTACCTTCTTAACAGCACTATCAACAAGGCAGGTCCTACAGGCCCTAGTTTCTACAAGGCAGGTCCTACAGGCCCTAGCTTCTACCTTCTTAACAGCACTATGAACAAGGCAGGTCCTACAGGCCCTAGTTTCTACCTTCTTAACAGCACTATCAACAAGGCAGGTCCTACAGGCCCTAGTTTCTACCTTCTTAACAGCACTATCAACAAGGCAGGTCCTACAGGCCCTAGTTTATACAAGGCAGGTCCTACAGGCCCTAGTTTCTACAAGGCAGGTCCTACAGGCACTAGTTTCTACAAGGCAGGTCCTAGAGGCCCTAGTTTCTACAAGGCAGGTCCTACAGGCCCTAGTTTCTACAAGGCAGGTCCTACGGGCCCTAGTTTCTACAAGGCAGGTACTACAGGCCCTAGTTTCTACCTTCTTAACAGCACTATCAACAAGGCAGGTCCTACAGGCCCTAGTTTCTACCTTCTTAACAGCACTATCAACAAGGCAGGTCCTACAGGCCCTAGTTTCTACATTCTTAACAGCACTATCAACAAGGCAGGTCCTACAGGCCCTAGTTTCTACCTTCTTAACAGCACTATCAACAAAGCAGGTCCTACAGGCCCTAGTTTCTACCTTCTTAACAGCACTATCAACAAGGCAGGTCCTACAGGCCCTAGTTTCTACAAGGCAGGTCCTACAGGCCCTAGTTTCTACCTTCTTAACAGCACTATCAACAAGGCAGGTCCTACAGGCCCTAGTTTCTACCTTCTTAACAGCACTATCAACAAGGCAGGTCCTACAGGCCCTAGTTTCTACATTCTTAACAGCACTATCAACAAGGCAGGTCCTACAGGCCCTAGTTTCAACCTTCTTAACAGCACTATCAACAAAGCAGGTCCTACAGGCCCTAGTTTCTACCTTCTTAACAGCACTATCAACAAGGCAGGTCCTACAGGCACTAGTTTCTACCTTCTTAACAGCACTATCAACAAGGCAGGTCCTACAGGCCCTAGTTTCTACATTCTTAACAGCACTATCAACAAGGCAGGTCCTACAGGCCCTAGCTTCTACCTTCTTAACAGCACTATCAACAAGGCAGGTCCTACAGGCCCTAGTTTCTACCTTCTTATCAGCACTATCAACAAGGCAGGTCCTACAGGCCCTAGTTTCTACCTTCTTAACAGCACTATCAACAAGGCAGGTCCTACAGGCCCTAGTTTCTACATTCTTAACAGCACTATCAACAAGGCAGGTCCTACAGGCCCTAGTTTCTACCTTCTTAACAGCACTATCAACAAAGCAGGTCCTACAGGCCCTAGTTTCTACCTTCTTAACAGCACTATCAACAAGGCAGGTCCTACAGGCACTAGTTTCTACCTTCTTAACAGCACTATCAACAAGGCAGGTCCTACAGGCCCTAGTTTCTACATTCTTAACAGCACTATCAACAAGGCAGGTCCTACAGGCCCTAGCTTCTACCTTCTTAACAGCACTATCAACAAGGCAGGTCCTACAGGCCCTAGTTTCTACCTTCTTATCAGCACTATCAACAAGGCAGGTCCTACAGGCCCTAGTTTCTACCTTCTTAACAGCACTATTAACAAGGCAGGTCCTACAGGCCCTAGTTTCTACCTTCTTAACAGCACTATCAACAAGGCAGGTCCTACAGGCCCTAGTTTCTACCTTCTTAACAGCACTATCAACAAGGCAGGTCCTACAGGCCCTAGTTTCTACCTTCTTAACAGCACTATCAACAAGGCAGGTCCTACAGGCCCTAAAATCTACAAGGCAGGTCCTTAAGGCCCTAGTTTCTACCTTCTTAACAGCACTATCAACAAGGCAGGTCCTACAGGCCCTAGTTTCTACCTTCTTAACAGCACTATCAACTAGGCAGGTCCTACAGGCCCTAGTTTCTACCTTCTTAACAGCACTATCAACAAGGCAGGTCCTACAGGCCCTAGTTTCTACAAGGCAGGTCCTACAGGCCCTAGCTTCTACCTTCTTAACAGCACTATCAACAAGCCAGGTCCTACAGGCCCTAGTTTCTACCTTCTTAACAGCACTATCAACAAGGCAGGTCCTACAGGCACTAGCTTCTACCTTCTTAGCAGCACTATCAACAAGGCAGGTCCTACAGGCCCTAGCTTCTACCTTCTTAACAGCACTATCAACAAGGCAGGTCCTACAGGCCCTAGTTTCTACATTCTTAACAGCACTATCAACAAGGCAGGTCCTACAGGCCCTAGTTTCTACCTTCTTAACAGCACTATCAACAAGGCAGGTCCTACAGGCCCTAGTTTCTACATTCTTAACAGCACTATCAACACGGCAGGTCCTACAGGCCCTAGTTTCTACCTTCTTAACAGCACTATCAACAAGGCAGGTCCTACAGGCCCTAGTTTCTACCTTCTTAACAGCACTATCAACAAGGCAGGTCCTACAGGCACTAGTTTCTACCTTCTTAACAGCACTATCAACAAGGCAGGTCCTACAGGCCCTAGTTTCTACATTCTTAACAGCACTATCAACAAGGCAGGTCCTACAGGCCCTAGCTTCTACCTTCTTAACAGCAATATCAACAAGGCAGGTCCTACAGGCCCTAGTTTCTACCTTCTTATCAGCACTATCAACAAGGCAGGTCCTACAGGCCCTAGTTTCTACCTTCTTAACAGCACTATTAACAAGGCAGGTCCTACAGGCCCTAGTTTCTACCTTCTTAACAGCACTATCAACAAGGCAGGTCCTACAGGCCCTAGTTTCTACCTTCTTAACAGCACTATCAACAAGGCAGGTCCTACAGGCCCTAGTTTCTACCTTTTTAACAGCACTATCAACAAGGCAGGTCCTACAGGCCCTAGCTTCTACAAGGCAGGTCCTACAGGCCCTAGTTTCTACCTTCTTAACAGCACTATCAACAAGGCAGGTCCTACAGGCCCTAGTTTCTACCTTCTTAACAGCACTATCAACTAGGCAGGTCCTACAGGCCCTAGTTTCTACCTTCTTAACAGCACTATCAACAAGGCAGGTCCTACAGGCCCTAGTTTCTACAAGGCAGGTCCTACAGGCCCTAGCTTCTACCTTCTTAACAGCACTATCAACAAGGCAGTTCCTACAGGCCCTAGTTTCTACCTTCTTAACAGCACTATCAACAAGGCAGGTCCTACAGGCACTAGCTTCTACCTTCTTAGCAGCACTATCAACAAGGCAGGTCCTACAGGCCCTAGCTTCTACCTTCTTAACAGCACTATCAACAAGGCAGGTCCTACAGGCCCTAGTTTCTACATTCTTAACAGCACTATCAACAAGGCAGGTCCTACAGGCCCTAGTTTCTACATTCTTAACAGCACTATCAACAAGGCAGGTCCTACAGGCCCTAGTTTCTACATTCTTAACAGCACTATCAACAAGGCAGGTCCTACAGGCCCTTGTTTCTACATTCTTAACAGCACTATCAACAAGGCAGGTCCTACAGACCCTAGTTTCTACCTTCTTAAAAGCACTATCAACAAGGCAGGTCCTACAGGCACTAGTTTCTACATTCTTAACAGCACTATCAACAAGGCAGGTCCTACATGCCCTAGTTTCTACATTCTTAACAGCACTATCAACAAGGCAGGTCCTACAG
The DNA here is from genome assembly GCF_036934945.1 of Oncorhynchus masou masou. Lineage (NCBI taxonomy): Eukaryota > Metazoa > Chordata > Actinopteri > Salmoniformes > Salmonidae > Oncorhynchus > Oncorhynchus masou. The sequence continues at coordinate 82,361,503 of NC_088243.1, forward strand.
ACCCTAGTTTCTACCTTCTTAACAGCACTATCAACAAGGCAGGTCTTACAGGCCCTAGTTTCTACATTCTTAACAGCACTATCAAGAAGGCAGGTCCTACAGGCCCTAGCTTCTACCTTCTTAACAGCACTATCAACAAGGCAGGTCCTACAGGCCCTTGTTTCTACAAGGCAGGTCCTACAGGCCCTAGCTTCTACCTTCTTAACAGCACTATGAACAAGGCAGGTCCTACAGGCCCTAGTTTCTACCTTCTTAACAGCACTATCAACAAGGCAGGTCCTACAGGCCCTAGTTTCTACCTTCTTAACAGCACTATCAACAAGGCAGGTCCTACAGGCCCTAGCTGCTACCTTCTTAACAGCACTATCAACAAGGCAGGTCCTACAGGCCCTAGTTTCTACATTCTTAACAGCACTATCAACAAGGCAGGTCCTACAGGCCCTAGTTTCTACATTCTTAACAGCACTATCAACAAGGCAGGTCCTACAGACCCTAGTTTCTACCTTCTTAACAGCACTATCAACAAGGCAGGTCCTACAGGCCCTAGTTTCTACCTTCTTAACAGCACTATCAACAAGGCAGGTCCTACAGGCGCTAGCTTCTACCTTCTTAACAGCACTATCAACAAGGCAGGTCCTACAGGCCCTAGCTTCTACAAGGCAGGTCCTACAGGCCCTAGCTTCTACCTTCTTAACAGCACTATCAACAAGGCAGGTCCTACAGGCCCTAGTTTCTACCTTCTAAACAACACTATCAACAAGGCAGGTCCTACAGGCCCTAGCTTCTACCTTCTTAACAGCACTATCAACAAGGCAGGTCCTACGGGCCCTAGTTTCTACAAGGCAGGTCCTACAGGCCCTAGCTTCTACCTTCTTAACAGCACTATCAACAAGGCAGGTCCTACAGGCCCTAGTTTCTACCTTCTTAACAGCCCTATCAACAAGGCAGGTCCTATAGGCCCTAGTTTCTACCTTCTTAACAGCACTATCAACAAGGCAGGTCCTACAGGCCCTAGCTTCTACCTTCTTAACAGCACTATCAACAAGGCAGGTCCTACAGGCCCTAGTTTCTACATTCTTAACAGCACTATCAACAAGGCAGGTCCTACAGGCCCTAGTTTCTACATTCTTAACAGCACTATCAACAAGGCAGGTCCTACAGGCCCTAGTTTCTACCTTCTTAACAGCACTATCAACAAGGCAGGTCCTACAGGCCCTAGTTTCTACATTCTTAACAGCACTATCAACAAGGCAGGTCCTACAGGCCCTAGTTTCTACATTCTTAACAGCACTATCAACAAGGCAGGTCCTACAGGCCCTAGTTTCTACCTTCTTAACAGCACAATCAACAAGACAGGTCCTACAGGCCCTAGTTGTCGCAACTGGACTACTGTTCAGTTGTGTGGTCAGGTGCCATGAAGAGGGACTCAGAACACGACTGTCCTCTTAAATGTACACAAAGAGCTAATATTCAACTAATATGCATGCAAATTTATCATGGCTCAAAATGCAGGAGAGATTGACTTTATCACCACCTGTTTTTGTAAGGAGTGATGACAAGCTGAATGCACCAAGCACCATGCATAACCCACAAGACATGCCATCAGAGGTCTCTTCAAAATCCCCAAGTCCAGAACAGACTATGGGAGGCGCACAGTACTACATATAGCCATGACTACATGGAACTCTATTCCATGTTACTACATAGAGCCATGACTACATGGAACTCTATTCCACGGTACTACATAGAGCCATGACAGCATGGAACTCTATTCCACAGTACTACATAGAGCCATGACTACATGGAACTCTATTCCACGGTACTACATAGAGCCATGACTACATGGAACTCTATTCCACAGTACTACATAGAGCCATGACTACATGGAACTCTATTCCACAGTACTACATAGAGCCATGACAACATGGAACTCTATTCCACAGTACTACATAGAGCCATGACTACATGGAACTCTATTCCACAGTACTACATAGAGCCATGACAACATGGAACTCTGTTCCACATCAGGTAACTGATGGAAGCAGTAGAATCAGATTAACAAAACATATATTAAAACATTATATGGAACAGCAGGGACGTTGAAGAGACACACAAACAGGTACACACACGCATACGCACACACACGCATACGCACACACACGCATACGCACACACACGCATACGCACACACACATACTCTGTAATATTGTTGTATGGTGGTATCATACATTTTGTATTGTAGATATGTAGTGATGTAATAATGTTATATGATGTATTTTGTTGTTTATGTAATGTAAGTGCCTTAATGTGTTTGGACCCCAGGAAGAGTAGTTGCTGCCTTGGCAACAGCTAATGGAGATTCATAATAAATACAAATAGCGAAAGAGAGATTTTTTTACCTTTATTTAATTAGGCAAGTCAGTTAAGAACAAATTCTCAGTTACAATGACAGCCTAGCAGCAGTGGGTTAACTGCCTTGTTCAGGGGCAGAAAGATAGATTTTCACCTTGTCAGCTCAGGGATACGATCTAGCAACCTTTCCGTTACTGGCCTGATGCTCCAACCACTAGGCTACCTGCCACCCCAGTGGATGAAGAGAGGGAGAAATGGATGAAGAGGGATGAAGAGAGGGAGAGATGGAAGGAGATTGATGAAGAGATGGATGAAGAGGGATGAAGAGAGGGAGAGATGGAAGGAGAGATGGAAGGAGAGGGGTGAAGAGAGGGAGAGGTGGATGAAGAGGGATGAAGAGAGGGAGAAATGGAAGGAGAGAGAGTGAGAGATTGATGGAGAGGGGTGAAGAGAGGGAGAGATGGAAGGAGAGAGATGAGGAGAGGGTTAGATGGAAGGAGAGAGATGAAGAGAGGGAGGGATGGAAGGAGAGGGATGAAGAGAGGGAGAGATGGAAGGAGAGGGATGAAGAGAGGGAGAGATGGAAGGAGAGGGATGAGGAGAGGGTTAGATGGAAGGAGAGGGATGAGGAGAGGGTTAGATGGAAGGAGAGGGATGAAGAGAGGGAGGGATGGAAGGAGAGGGATGAAGAGAGGGAGAGATGGAAGGAGAGGGATGAGGAGAGGGTTAGATGGAAGGAGAGGGATGAGGAGAGGGTTAGATGGAAGGAGAGGGATGAGGAGAGGGTTAGATGGAAGGAGAGGGATGAGGAGAGGGTTAGATGGAAGGAGAGGGATGAAGAGAGGGAGGGATGGAAGGAGAGGGATGAAGAGAGGGAGGGATGGAAGGAGAGGGATGAAGAGAGGGAGAGGTGGATAGAGGAGACAACAGGAATGTAGCTAGGGGACGTCTTGCAGACAGAGGGAGAGATGGAAGGAGATTGATGAAGAGAGGGAGAGATGGATGAAGAGGGATGAAGAGAGGGAGAAATGGAAGGAGAGAGAGTGAGAGATTGATGGAGAGGGGTGAAGAGAGGGAGAGATGGAAGGAGAGAGATGAGGAGAGGGTTAGATGGAAGGAGAGAGATGAAGAGAGGGAGGGATGGAAGGAGAGGGATGAAGAGAGGGAGAGATGGAAGGAGAGGGATGAAGAGAGGGAGAGATGGAAGGAGAGGGATGAGGAGAGGGTTAGATGGAAGGAGAGGGATGAGGAGAGGGTTAGATGGAAGGAGAGGGATGAAGAGAGGGAGGGATGGAAGGAGAGGGATGAAGAGAGGGAGAGATGGAAGGAGAGGGATGAGGAGAGGGTTAGATGGAAGGAGAGGAATGAGGAGAGGGTTAGAAGGAAGGAGAGGGATGAAGAGAGGGAGAGATGGAAGGAGAGGGATGAGGAGAGGGTTAGATGGAAGGAGAGGGATGAGGAGAGGGTTAGATGGAAGGAGAGGGATGAAGAGAGGGAGGGATGGAAGGAGAGGGATGAAGAGAGGGAGAGATGGAAGGAGAGGGATGAGGAGAGGGTTAGATGGAAGGAGAGGGATGAGGAGAGGGTTAGATGGAAGGAGAGGGATGAAGAGAGGGAGGGATGGAAGGAGAGGGATGAAGAGAGGGAGAGATGGATAGAGGAGACAACAGGAATGTAGCTAGGGGACGTCTTGCAGACATTCCATTGCATTAATAATAATGAATACATGGCCCTGGGTGATATGAATTGATTTTCTCTATGTGTGGCTGGAGGCCTGCATACAGAAACTCACAGAAATAATGATTTTAACCTGTGACTGTCTCTGCATTCACCATCAATGATACCCACAGAGACAGAGAGAGAGACAGAGAGAGAGACAGAGAGAGAGACAGAGAGAGAGACAGAGAGAGAGACAGAGAGAGAGACAGAGAGAGAGACAGAGAGAGAGACAGAGAGAGAGACAGAGAGGCAGAGACAGAGAGGCAGAGACAGAGAGGCAGAGACAGGGACAGAGAAAGATAGAGACAGACAGACAGACAGACAGACAGACAGACAGACAGACAGACAGACAGACAGACAGACAGACAGACAGACAGACAGACAGACAGACAGACAGACAGACAGACAGACAGACAGACAGAGACTGTTTCAACAGTATCTTCTACCCTTTTAGCTGTCACACCATTAAAAGCTTTATTCATGTTCCACTCTTTCATTGATTAAAAGCTGTATTAATGTTCTACTCTCTCCATTGATTTATTGGCAACTCAGAACAGTTGAAAGAAGTCCAACATATACAGTAGAGCCTAATCTGTATGGATGGAGTTTCTCATGTACTATACTGAACAAAAATATCAACGTAACACGCTACAATTTTACTGGCTTACAGTTCATGTAAGGTTTTCAGTCAAATAAAATGAATTCATAAGGCCCTAATCTATTGGTTTCTCATGATTGGGCCTGGGACAGCATAGGCCCACCCACTTGGGAGACTGGCCCACTCGTTGGCGAGCAAGGCCCAGCCAATCAAAATACAATTTTCCCAGAAAAGGGCTTTGTTACAGCAAGAAATACTCCTCAGTTTCATCAGCTGTCCAGGTGGCTGTTCCCAGATGATCCCACAGGTGGAGAAGCCAGATGTGGAGGTCCTGGGCTGGTGTGGTTACACGTGTCTGCGCTTGTGAGATGTATGGCCAAATTCTCTAAAACAACGTTGGAGGCGGCTTATGGTAGAGAAATGTACAGTAAATTATCTGGCAATAGCTCTGGTGGACACTCCTGCAGTCAGTATGGCAATTGCACGCTCCCTCTAAACTTCTGTGGCATTGTATTGTGTGAAAAAACTGCACATTTTAGAGTAGGCTTTTATTGTCCCCAGCGCAAGGTGCACCAGTGTAATGATCGTGCTGTTTAATCAGCTTCTTGATATGCCACACCTGTGAGGTGGATGGATTATATTGGCAAATGAGAAATGCTCACTAACAGGGATGTAAATACATTTGTGCACAAAATTTGAGAGAAATACGCTTTTTGGAAAATTTCTGGGATCTTTCATTTTAACTCATGAAACACTTTACATGTTGTGTTTTTGTTTTTGTTCAGTATAATTGCTCTTCAACATTACTAATGTGAAGTATGTGTCTGGGGACTACTAGATTACGGCCTAGTTTTTCATCCCGTCTGATCGACTCGGAGGATTCTAATAACGTAACCACCACAGAGATAATACGTCTACAGAGTAGAGTGATCAGAGGAGCCAGAGCTGCACTAGACCCCTGGGTAGATATGAGAGGGAGTCAGAGAGGGAGTCAGAGAGAGAGTCAGAGAGAGAGTCAGAGAGAGAGTCAGAGAGAGAGTCAGAGAGAGAGTCAGAGAGAGAGTCAGAGAGAGAGTCAGAGAGAGAGTCAGAGAGAGAGTCAGAGAGAGAGTGAGAGAGAGAGTGAGAGAGAGAGTGAGAGAGTCAGAGAGAGAGAGAGAGTCAGAGAGAGTCAGAGAGAGAGAGTCAGAGAGAGAGAGAGTCAGAGAGAGAGAGAGAGTCAGAGAGAGAGAGAGTCAGAGAGAGAGCACACTATAATGCTAGGTTTTTAGCCATCACCTCTTTTATGCCACTAAATTCCAGAGCTGTGGTTCTACAGTTGGCATGTTGGTGAGAATACTCCAGAGTCTGCCGTCACTTCACAGAGGAGGAGAGATTGTTATGTTTGAGTTTCCCGAGTTCCTCTCTCTCTCTCTCTCTCTCTCTCTCTCTTACTCTCTCTCCCATTCCTCCCTCTCTGTCCCAATTTCTCTCTCTTACTTCCCCCCCTCTCTCTCTCGCCCCTCTCTGTCTCTATTTCTCTCTCTGTCCCCCGCCCCCATTCTCTACCTCTCTGTCTAGTTCCTCTGATTGGTGCTTCCGGCACAGCAGCTTTGAAAAATGGAAATATCTAATTTCTGCGATTATCAAATTAATGTTAATTTTAAAGAACCATTAAGATTTTTTTTACCGAAACGAGATGATCTCGTGTGTGTGTGTGTGTGTGTGTGTGTGTGTGTGTGTGTGTGTGTGTGTGTGTGTGTGTGTGTGTGTGTGTGTGTGTGTGTGTGTGTGTGTGTGTGTGTGTGTGTGTGTGTGTGTGTGTGTGTGTGTGTGTGTGTGTGTGTGTGTGTGTGTGTGTGTGTGTGTGTGTGTGTGAGCGAGCGAGTGTGAATTATTACTATCATTATTAACATGGTATAAATATCATGTTGATCTGCTGTATAATACATACAAAATCCCACCTGTGGTTTCCATGACAGCCTTAAACAACTGGAACAAATGGAATCTTCTTTCAACTTTCATGTTCAATGTTTCATGTTCCACGTTCCATGTTCCATGATGACACTAAGTAGTGTTGAGAATGACATGACAAGGTTGATTCCAAATGCATTCTAAAGTGAGTCCATACTTACACTTATCACCCTGACTTCACGATGTTCCCTGTCTCCTCTCCTGCCTCCTCTCATGTCTCCTTTCCTGTTCTCCTCTCCTGTCTCTTCTCCTGTCTCCTCTCCTGTTCTCCACTCCTGTTCTCCTCTCCTGTTCTCCTCTCCTGTTCTCCTCTCCTGTCTCCTCTCCTGCCTCCTCTCCTGTTCTCCTGGTCTCCTCTCCTGGTCTCCTTTCCTGTCCAGAGTTTCAGATTTTCTGATCATTCTGATTTCAATGTGATACTGTATCTCTGCCAGGCCTGCAGCTGCTTGATTGTTGAGTGGTTTTCAGATGGGGGTTTATCCATGGTGCTGAACAGGCTGGGGGTTATCCATGGTGCTGAACAGGCTGGGAGTTATCCATGGTGCTGAACAGGCTGGGGGTTATCCATGGTGCTGAACAGGCTGGGGGTTATCCATGGTGCTGAACAGGCTGGGGGTTATCCATGGTGCTGAACAGGCTGGGGGCTATCCATGGTGCTGAACAGGCTGGGGGTTATCCATGGTGCTGAACAGGCTGGGGGTTATCCATGATGCTGAACAGACTGGGGGTTATCCATGGTGCTGAACAGGCTGGGAGTTATCCATGGTGCTGAACAGGCTGGGGGTTATCCATGGTCCTAACAGGCTGGAGCTCATTCCATGGTCCTAACAGAGTACAGTGCGAGATCTGCCCATAGTGCTGAACAGAGTACAGATGGAGAGCTGTCCATGGTGCTGAACAGAGTACAGTTGGAGATCTGTTCATGGTGCAGAACAGAGGGGAGTTGGAGATCTGTCCATGGTGCTGAACAGATTACAGTTAAAGATCTGTCCATGGTGCTGAACAGATTACAGTTAGAGATCTGTCCATGGTGCAGAACAGATTAGAGTTGGAGAGGTTATGTGGCAGGGTCTACAGTCAATCACGGACTATAAAAGGAAAACCAGCCCCGTCGCGGACCAGGATGTCTTGCTCCCAGACAGACTAAACAACTTATTTGCTCGCTTTGAGGACAACACAGTGCCACTGATACAGCAAAACATTTAAGCGTGTCATCCCTCGCAAGGCTGCAGGCCCAGACGGCATCCCCAGCCGCGGCTTCAGAGCATGCGCAGACCAGCTGGCTGGTGTGTTTACGGACATATTCAATCAATCCTAATCCCAGTTTGCTGTCCTCACATGCCTCAAGAGGGCCACCTCGACATTAATAAAAATGACAATGGTTGTTTTGAACACATCGATTTTAGGAAGCCTACAGATGGGAATAACATTCTGAGGGCAGACAGCTTTCACCCCAAAAGGCTAAAAGAGAAAATTCCATATGGCCAATTCCAAAGAGTCCGCAGAATTTGCGATCGGGAAACAGACTACAGTGTCAAATCTGCTGAATTGGAGAATCGCTTCTTGAATCAGGGATACAGCGTTCAGGTCCTGAAAGATGCAGGTATAAGGGCTGGATTACTTGACAGAGAGAACATGTCGTGAAGGGGAGAGCCTCGTGATACATCAGAGAGAGTATATTCTGTTACATAATACAGCACTGAAGCAGAGAACATTTTAAGAATCATTAAAAATAATTTGGGAATCATCCAAAGTGATACGCTACTACGCCAAGTCTTCATAGTCGCCATAGGAATACCTATGTGTGAATGCTGTTCAGCGACTACAGCTCAGCATTTAACACCATAGTACCTTCCAAACTCGTCATCAAGCTCGAGACCCTGTGCAACTGGGTACTGGACTTCCTGACGGGCCGCCCCCAAGTTGTGAGGCTAGGTAACAACATCTCCACCCTGCTGATCCTCAACACTGGGACCCCACAAGGGTGCATTCTCAGCCCTCTCCTGTACTCCCTGTTCACCCATGACTGCGTGGACATGCACGCCTCCAACTCAATCATCAAGTTTGCAGACAACACTACAGTGGTAGGCTTGATTACCAACAAAGATGAGACGGCCTACAGGGAGGAGGTGAGGGCCCTCAGAGTGTGGTGTCAGGAAAATAACCTCACACCCAACGTCAACAAAACAAAGGATATGATCGTGAACTTCAGGAAACAGCAGAGGGAGCAGCCCCCTATCCACATCGACGGGGCAGTAACGGAGAAGGTGGGAAGTTTTAAGTTCCTCGGCGTACACGTCATGGACAAACTGAAATGGTCCAACCTCACAGAGAGTGTGGTGAAGAAGGTGCAGCAGCGCCTCTTCAACCTCAGGTGGCTGAAGAAATTTGTCTTGTCACCAAAAACACTCAAACCTTTACAGATGCACAATCGAGAGCATCCTGTTCGGTTGTATCACCGCCTGGTACAGCAACTGCCCCGCCTATAACCGTAAGGCTCTCCAGAGGGTAGTGAGGTCTGTACAACGCATCACCGGGGGCAAACTACCGGCCCTCCAGGACACCTACACCACCCGATGTCACAGGAAGGCCAAAAAGATCATCAAGGACAACAACCACCCGAGCCACTGCCTGTTCACCCCGTTATCATCCAGAAGGCGAGGCCAGTACAGGTGCATCAAAGTAGGGACCGTGAGACTGAAAAACAGCTTATATTTTAAGGCCATCAGACTGTTAAACAGCCATCACTAACATTGAGTGGCTGCTGCCAACATACTGACTCAACTCCAGCCACTGGAAAACTTGATGTAATAAATGTAACACTAGCCACTTTAAACAATGCCAACAATGCCACTTCATATATAATACCCTACATTACTCATCTCATATGTATATACTGTACTCTATACCACCTACTGCATCTTACCATCTTGATGTAATGTATCACTAGCCACTTTAAACAATGCCAATTTATATAATGTTTACATACCCATACCCTAACCATGTGTATGTGACAAATTACATTTGATTTGATTTGATCTGTCCATGGTGCTGAACAGAATAAAATTGGAGATCTGTCCATGGTGCTGAACAGAGTACAGTTGGGGAACTGTCCATGGTGCTGGACAGATTAGAGTTGGAGATCTGTCCATGGTGCTGAACAGAGTACAGTTGGAGATCTGTCCATGGTGCTGAACGGATTCGAGTTGGAGATCTGTCCATGGTGCTGAATAGAGTACAGTTGGGGAACTGTCCTTGGTGCTGAACATTTTGAGGATGCTGCAGCAGTCACAGTCTTGGGTTTCTGTCCATGGGGCTGAGTACGTTATGTGCTGAAACTGTCGTGGCCATGGATCTGAACAGCTGCTGCTGTCTTGTTATGGCCATAATAGGCCTACTGATCGCTGCTGTCCAGGATGGTGGTTCGGTACATGCATGACTGACATATCTCTTCATCTTCCTCTGTGTCTCCCTACAGTGGCCCAAACCACCTGGAAGTGTGTGTGTCTGTGTGAGCGTGTGTGAGCGCGTGTGTGTGTGTGATCGCTGTCTCAGAGAAACCTACTCTGCAATACATAATCTACACTGAACAAAAACCGTGAGTACACAATACCTACAGTACACTATTCACAATAATTATCTACAGTAATCTGTTCATAATAATTATCTACTGTAATTTATTCACCATAATTTTCTACAGTAATCTATCCATCATCATTACATAGAGTACACTATTCACATTAATTATCTACAGTAATCTATTCACCATCATTATCTACAGTAATCTATGCACATATCTACAGTAATCTATTCACCATCATTGTCTACAATAATATATTCACCATCATTATCTACAGTAATCTATTCACCATCATTATCTACAGTAATCTATCCATCATCATTACATAGAGTACACTATTCACATTAATTATCTACAGTAATCTATTCACCATCATTATCTACAGTAATCTATCCATCATCATTACATAGAGTACACTATTCACATTAATTATCTACAGTAATCTATTCACCATCATTATCTACAGTAATCTATGCACATATCTACAGTAATCTATTCACCATCATTGTCTACAATAATATATTCACCATCATTATATACAGTAATCTATTCACCATCATTATCTACAGTAATCTATTCACCATCATTATCTACAGTAATCTATGCACATATCTACAGTAATCTATTCACCATCATTGTCTACAATAATATATTCACCATCATTATCTACAGTAATCTATTCACCATCATTATCTACTGTAATCTATTCACCATCATTTAGCTTTTCAGAGGGAGGGATTGTTAGCAAACTGTGTTGCATAGGGTTGTCACCACAGCAGTATTGCAAAACTAGTAAGTAAGGAATATATAGTATGGTAGTATGGCATTAGAGGTATGTTGACACTCTACTGTAGTATGGTCCAGATTACCAACTGATCCTCAGAGTGTCCCTGGTTTGTCTTTGGAAATAATTAAACTCAGCTGTTCATTCGGTGATCAAACTATATTTCTGGGCCACGCCTGAGTGATGAAAGATTATTTACCAGGATTATAAGACTAGTGGCAATGCCCCAAACATTTTTGAGACACTTCTACCCCAGGTAGAACAAAACCCAACCATGGTTTTTCACATCTCTAATGTCTCCCATTTATTAAATGGATGGTTGTGAAAAAATATTTGCCTGCAAAAGTGGTTCAATTGATATATGTGACAATTTAAACTAAAAAAGTGCAAAGTAATGCCTGGCTCGAGGGGGATTGGCCGCATAAGTCCATGTAACCCAATAGTGCAAGCTCTGATATTGCTAGATCAGCATAAGAATATCTTATTAACCATCTAGGAAATATAGACCTGTTAACACAGAAATACAGTAGGCAGAAATATCACCTATGAATATTTATGATGAATATATGCTTTACTTTTTGGTAGCTGATTACTAGACAACTTTCCAAGTCAAGTTCTCTCTCTCATTCAGCTCTAAGGAAAACAAGAGGGCTCAGACATCGGAATTAGATGTTTGTGTAGGGTTGATTCAAAGTCTTTGAGCTAACCAGGGGCCGGTTTCCCGACAGCGATGGAAATTAGGCTTACGAGTGTTTTAACCATGTATCTTTCCTACAACAGCCGATGATGTAACATGCATTTTGCAGAAGTCCACGCATGGAGAGCGAAGTACGTCGTTGGAGCATGTGTTAATAATTATAGGATCAAAAGAAAGGCAACGCTGCTCTCAGATCAGCTTTGTCAATTCATATCTTACCTTAACATTAGAATGATTTCTCAATACTGACGACGGATCAGCTCCTAGAGAGATACTACCACCTACTGCTGCAAATCTTGAGGCGGCTTATTCTAATGATTACCCAATAAAAATGCACTAAATTCTAGATTTTGTACACCATTGCACATATGTTAGGCTACACATCATGACATATATTGAGACAAAAGACACACAGGAGCCAACAAGGAGCAAAATAGAAGTCAATTTATTGAACATGGAATGTATTTCAATATGATTGAATAGGCCTATAGCCTATTGTATTTATACTTTAATGCAATCATCTCAGATTTCCTTTCGAGCATAATTTTAAACATCACTTGTTTGTGTCAATTGCAAAGATTATCAGGAATCAAGGTAAGAACCAAGTGCAGACTGCGTGAAGTAACAATGTTTATTGTAACAACAGGGGCAGGCAAACGACAGGTCAAGGCAGGCAGGGGTCGATAATCCAGAGTAGAGGTCAAGGTAGAGGATGGCAGGCAGGGTCAGGGTCAGAGGCAGGGTCAGGCAGAGTGGTCAGGCTGGCGGGTACAGGGTCAGGACAGTCAAAGGTCAAAAACAAGTAGGATGAGAAAAAGAGAGTTGGGAAAAACAGGAGCTGAGGCAAAACAATGGTTGACTAGAACAAACAAGACGAACTGGCACAGACAGACAGAAAACACCGGTATAAATACCCAGGGAATAAGTAGGGAAGATGGGCAACACCTGGAGGGGGTGGAGACAAGCACAAGGACAGGCGAAACAGATCAGGGCGTGACAAAGACATTGGCAACTTTGTATATGTAATCAACTTAGTTCTGAAGTTATCGGCAATCACAGAGAGAGAGGGATAAACCATGGATTCTACAGTATGTTTAGCAGAGATCTTCTGTGTATGCGGGATGCGGGATGCGGGATGCGGGATGCGGGATGCGGGAGGACTAAATAGCATCTAACGAGTAACGACGCACTTAGCTGTTCTACGAGTGGCCTGACGCAGGCGTTAGATTCCGAGCGTGTCAAGTGCAACGTTAATAACGATGGTTTGGGAAGCATCTCATAGGGTGACTCCTGAGTGGCGCAGCGGTCTAAGGCATTACATCGCAGTGCTAAAGGTGTCACTATAGACCCGGGTTTGATCCCGGGCTGTATCACAACCGGCCGTGATCGGGAGTCCCATACTGTGGCGTACAACTGGCCCAGCGTTGTCCGGGTTAGGGGAGGGTTTGGTTTACAAGTAGGCCGTCATTGTAAATGAGACTTTGTTCTTAACTTACTTGCCAAGTTAAATAAAGTTTAAATAAAAAATGAACGATGCTACTACGAAGGTTCTAACGATGAACTTAGCCTTAAGAAGCTTTTGGAAAACCGGGCCCAGGACATGTGTGTCCAAATACTGTGAGGAGACAAAATAGCTAATAGTGGATGTCGTTCTGGGGCCTGACCAGTAGACAGTAGTGGTTGTAGTTCTGGGTCCTGACCAGTAGACAGTAGTGGATGTAGTTCTGGGTCCTGACCAGTAGACAGTGGTGGTTGTAGTTCTGGTCCTGACCAGTAGACAGTAGTGGATGTAGTTCTGGGGTCTGACCAGTAGACAGTAGTGGTTGTAGTTCTGGGTCCTGACCAGTAGACAGTAGTGGTTGTTGTTCTGGGGCCTGATCAGTAGACAGTAGTGGTTGTAGTCTCGGTCCTGACCAGCTTGCACAGCTAACTGGTCATTCTGGGTAAGCTGCAGCGACAGGGCAGTATCCTTCCTGTATGACTGGCAGGGTAATCAGGGCTGTGTGGTGATCTGTCTCCATTTCCACAACAGTTGGGTGCAGGCACTCAGTAGATGCAGCTTGCATGCCAACGAGACCCATTGACTGGAATGTTATTTCAGGCTGACTGATGCTGTGGATACTCCAGTAGTGGAATGGCTGGTTGTCTGGTCGTGAAGGAGAGTCTGAACGTCTGTCACATACAGACCTGCTCTTAGATCTATAAAACACCTAACTGACCTGTGGTTGGAGTTTTTAATGTTGAATGTGGCAAAAGGTCCTGCAGGTCACGTCCTACATATTTATTTATATTCCTTTGGAAGGTAGGATATTTACTGCGGGTAGTTGGCTGTTATTTTGTTCTGGGGCAGGCCCAGAAGGAGATGAGCAGAGTGACAGAACCTGTATTTTTTTGTGAGGGAGGGATTCAACATGTGCATTCAACATGTCAATACCTCTCATAAATACAAGTAGTGATGAAGTCAATCTCTCCTCCACATTGAGCCAGAAGAGATTCACATGCATATCTTTAATATTAGCTCTTTGTACATCGAAGGAGCTCTTTGATCCCAAGGGCAAAGCTGTGCTGCCCTGTTCTGAGCCAATTGCAATTTTACTAAGTCCCTTTTTGTGGCACCTAACCACACGACTGAACAGTAGTCCAGGTGCAACAAAACTAGGACCTAGGTAACCAAAACTAGGTAACCAAAACTAGGTAACCAACACTAGGACCTAGGTAACCAAAACGAGGACCTAGGTAACCAAAACGAGGACCTAGGTAACCAAAACTAGGACCTAGGTAACCAAAACTAGGACCTAGGTAACCAAAACTAGGGCCTAGGTAACCAAAACTAGGACCTAGGTAACCAAAACTAGGGCCTAGGTAACCAAAACTAGGGCACAGGTAACAAAAATAGGACCTAGGTAACCAAAACTAGGACCTGTGAGGCTAACCTCAGATTAGCCAGAGGTTACTTAATGTAGGTCATAGACAACAACTATATAAAGTCTTGTTTGTGAGGGATGTAGAACAGCTCCACACACATTTACATTTGAAGATGATCCCTGGGCTTCGATGGAAAGTAAACGGGTTTCTGAGGAGGTCAGGTGAAGAACGGTAATCAGCCCTGGCTAGTAGTAAAACATGTACTGAAGAGGACAATGCAGCACTTTCCAGACGGCATTTTGACTGTTGAACGGCCTCCTGACATGTGGCAGTCCAGTTTCATGGTGTTTCTGTCTGTAACAACTGCCAGAGGGGAGGGAGATTCAGGATGGAATTGACATTGGAGAGGCATAGTAAGTTGAAAACCTGCCTTATGCGCTTGTCATCATGTGTGGTTGTATCCTCCCCTGTCTCCAAGTAAACATGTATGTTCTCCCTGTCTCCAAGTCAACATGTATGTTCTCCCCTGTCTCCAAGTAAACATGTATGTTCTCCCTGTCTCCAAGTAAACATGTATGTTCTCCCTGTCTCCAAGTCAACATGTATGTTCTCCCTGTCTCCAAGTAAACATGTATGTTCTCCCTGTCTCCAAGTAAACATGTATGTTCTCCCTGTCTCCAAGTCAACATGTATGTTCTCCCTGTCTCCAAGTCAACATGTATGTTCTCCCTGTCTCCAAGTCAACATGTATGTTCTCCCTGTCTCCAAGTCAACATGTATGTTCTCCCTGTCTCCATGTCAACATGTATGTTCTCCCTGTCTCCAAGTCAACATGTATGTTCTCCCTGTCTCCAAGTCAACATGTATGTTCTCCCTGTCTCCAAGTCAACATGTATGTTCTCCCTGTCTCCATGTCAACATGTATGTTCTCCCTGTCTCCAAGTCAACATGTATGTTCTCCCTGTCTCCAAGTCAACATGTATGTTCTCCCTGTCTCCAAGTCAACATGTATGTTCTCCCTGTCTCCATGTCAACATGTATGTTCTCCCTGTCTCCAAGTCAACATGTATGTTCTCCCTGTCTCCAAGTCAACATGTATGTTCTCCCTGTCTCCAAGTCAACATGTATGTTCTCCCCTGTCTCCAAGTAAACATGTATGTTCTCCCTGTCTCCAAGTAAACATGTATGTTCTCCCTGTCTCCAAGTCAACATGTATGTTCTCCCTGTCTCCAAGTAAACATGTATGTTCTCCCTGTCTCCAAGTCAACATGTATGTTCTCCCTGTCTCCAAGTCAACATGTATGTTCTCCCTGTCTCCAAGTCAAAATGTATGTTCTCCCCTGTCTCCCTGTCAACATGTATGTCCTCCCCTGTCTCCCTGTCAACATGTATGTCCTCCCCTGTCTCCAAGTCAACATGTATGTTCTCCCCTGTCTCCAAGTCAACATGTAGGTTCTCCCCTGTCTCCCTGTCAACGTGTATGTTCTCCCCTGTCTCCCTGTCAACATGTATGTCCCCCCCTGTCCCCCTGTCAACATGTATGTCCTCCCCTGTCTCCAAGTCAACATGTATGTTCTCCCCTGTCTTCAAGTCAACATGTATGTCCTAACTGTCTCCAAGTCAACATGTATGTCCTCCCCTGTCTCCAAGTCAACATGTATGTTCTCCCTGTCTCCAAGTCAACATGTATGTTCTCCCCTGTCTCCAAGTCAACATGTATGTTCTCCCCTGTCTCCAAGTCAACATGTATGTCCTCCCTGTCTCCACGTCAACATGTATGTCCTCCCCTGTCTCCCTGTCAACATGTATGTCCTCCCCTGTCTCCAAGTCAACATGTATGTCCTCCCTGTCTCCACGTCAACACGTATGTCCTCCCCTGTCTCCCTGTCAACATGTATGTCCTCCCCTGTCTCCCTGTCAACATGTATGTCCTCCCCTGTCTCCAAGTCAACATGTATGTTCTCCCCTGTCTCCAAGTCAACATGTCTGTCCTCCCCTGTCTCCCTGTCAACATGTATGTCCTCCCCTGTCTCCAAGT
Organism: Oncorhynchus masou masou; assembly: GCF_036934945.1. Taxonomy (NCBI): domain Eukaryota; kingdom Metazoa; phylum Chordata; class Actinopteri; order Salmoniformes; family Salmonidae; genus Oncorhynchus; species Oncorhynchus masou. Next base: position 82,378,089 of record NC_088243.1, read on the forward strand.
CAACATGTATGTTCTCCCCTGTCTCCAAGTCAACATGTATGTTCTCCCCTGTCTCCAAGTCAACATGTATGTTCTCCCCTGTCTCCCTGTCAACATGTTTGTCCTCCCCTGTCCCCCTGTCAACATGTTTGTCCTCCCCTGTCTCCCTGTCAACATGTATGTCCTCCCCTGTTTCTCCGTCTACATGTATGTTCTCCCTGTCTCCAAGTCAACATGAATGTCCTCCCTGTCTGCAAGTCAAAATGTATGTCCTCCCTGTCTCCAAGTCAACATGTATGTTCTCCCTGTCTCCACGTCAACATGTATTCCTCCCTTGTCTCCAAGTCAACATGCAGGGCAGACAGCCAGGATGGTGGACATGACTGTCTGGAAAAAGCTCAACCTGAACAGAATAAGAGTGCACTGGAACATCCCAGTATGCATCATGAATGCAGTTAGCCAGCAGAAGGTCATGTTGGATTCAGGAAGTCGTATTGTACTAGCCATGAATCAAAGATCACTTCTAAATGATAAGGGGTAACTTAAAACACCAATCCTGGATGCACAAGTTATACCACATTGGAGTCAAGTTGTAAGAGCTATGGAGAGGGTGTCAGAGTCCAGGGTTGGGTTCTCATTCCTTTCATTGGAGCCTCCCAGTTGCCTCATTGATCCTGAAAGAATACTTGGAGTTGCCAAGCCAACATAATTTCAAGAGTGGGGGCTGAACACTTAACATCCACAGAGGAACCTTTGACTGAAAAGAAGTATAGTTTTCAGTGTCTGAACCCACTTGTTTTCCTTAGATTCGATTAGATTGCAATCGCCACAACATCAGAAAACATATGTAACTGTATGTATTGTTGTCAGACAGGAACATACAGCACTGAATGAGAGAACATTTGACTTGGATAGTTGTCTATAAATCAGCTTTCAAAAAGAAAAACTTACATTCATCATAAATATTCATAGTTGATATTCCAGCCTATTGCATCCCTGTGTTTACAGGTCGATATTTCCTAGACGCTTTAATAACATATCTTAATGCTATATATCCTAATGTTATATATCCTAATGTTATATATCTTAATGCTATATATCCTAATGTTATATATCCTAATGTTATATATCCTAATGTTATATATCTTAATGCTATATATCCTAATGTTATATATCCTAATGTTATATATCCCAATACTATATATCCTAATGTTATATATCCTAATGTTATATACCCTAATGTTATATATCCTAATGCTATATATCCTAATGTTATATATCCTAATGTTATATATCCTAATGTTATATATCCTAATGTTATATATCCCACTGCTATATATCCTATTGTTATATATCCTAATGTTATATATCTTAATGCTATATATCCTAATGCTATATATCCTAATGCTATATATCCTAATACTATATATCCTAATGTTATATATCCTAATGTTATATATCCTAATGCTATATATCCTAATGTTATATATCCTAATGCTATATATCCCAATACTATATATCCTAATACTACATATCCTAATGTTATATATCTTAATGCTATATATCCCAATACTATATATCCTAATACTACATATCCTAATGTTATATATCTTAATGCTATATATCCCAATGCTATATATCCTAATGTTATATATCCTAATGCTATATATCCTAATGTTATATATCTTAATGCTATATATCCTAATGTTATATATCCTAATGTTATATATCCTAATGTTATATATCCTAATGCTATATATCACAATACTATATATCCTAATACTATATATCCTAATGTTATATATCTTAATGCTATATATCTTAATGCTATATATCCTAATGTTATATATCCTAATGTTATATATCCTAATGCTATATATCCCAATACTATATATCCTAATACAACATATCTTAATGCTATATAGCCTAATGTTATATATCTTAATGCTATATATCTTAATGCTATATATCCTAATGTTATATATCCTAATGTTATATATCCTAATGCTATATATCCCAATACTATTTATCCTAATACTACATATCCTAATGTTATATATCCTAATGTTATATATCTTAATGCTATATATCCTAATGTTATATATCCTAATGTTATATATCCTAATGCTATATATCCCAATACTATATATCCTAATACTATATATCCTAATGTTATATATCCTAATGTTATATATCTTAATGCTATATATCCCAATGCTATATATCCTAATGTTATATATCCTAATGTTATATATCCCAATGTTATATATCCTAATGTTATATATCCTAATGCTATATATCCTAATGCTATATATCCCAATACTATATATCCTAATACTACATATCCTAATGTTATATATCCTAATGTTATATATCCTAATGCTATATATCCTGATGTTATATATCCTAATGTTATATATCCTAATGCTATATATCCTAATGTTATATATCTTAATGCTATATATCCCAATGCTATATATCCTAATGTTATATATCTTAATGCTATATATCCTAATGTTATATATCTTAATGCTATATATCCTAATGTTATATATCCTAATGTTATATATCCTAATGCTATATATCCCAATACTATATATCCTAATACTATATATCCTAATGTTATATATCCTAATGTTATATATCTTAATGCTATATATCCCAATGCTATATATCCTAATGTTATATATCCTAATGTTATATATCCCAATGTTATATATCCTAATGTTATATATCCTAATGCTATATATCCTAATGCTATATATCCCAATACTATATATCCTAATACTACATATCCTAATGTTATATATCCTAATGTTATATATCCTAATGCTATATATCCTGATGTTATATATCCTAATGTTATATATCCTAATGCTATATATCCTAATGTTATATATCTTAATGCTATATATCCCAATGCTATATATCCTAATGTTATATATCCTAATGCTATATATCCTAATGTTATATATCCTAATGCTATATATCCTAATGTTATATATCCTAATGTTATATATCCTAATGCTATGTATCCTGATGTTATATATCCTAATGTTATATATCCTAATGCTATATATCCTAATGTTATATATCCCAATGTTATATATCCTAATGCTATATATCCTAATGCTATATATCCCAATACTATATATCCTAATACTACATATCCTAATGTTATATATCCTAATGCTATATATCCCAATACTATATATCCTAATACTATATATCCTAATGTTATATATCCTAATGTTATATATCTTAATGCTATATATCCCAATGCTATATATCCTAATGTTATATATCCTAATGCTATATATCCTAATGTTATATATCCTAATGTTATATATCCTAATGCTATATATCCTGATGTTATATATCCTAATGTTATATATCCTAATGATATATATCCTAATGATATATATATACTATTGTTATATATCCTAATGTTATATATCCTACTGTTATATATCCTAATGATATATATCCTAATGATATATATCCTATTGTTATATATCCTAATGTTATATATCCTAATGTTATATATCCTATTGTTATATATCCTAATGCTATATATCCTAATGTTATATATCCCAATGCTATATATCCCAATGCTATATATCCCAATGCTATATATCCTAATGTTATATATCCTAATGTTATATATTTTAATGTTATATATCCTAATGTTATATATCCTAATGTTATATATCCTAATGCTATATATCCCAATACTATATATCCTAATACTATATATCCTAATGTTATACATCCTAATGTTATATATCTTAATGCTATATATCCCAATGCTATATATCCTAATGTTATATATCCTAATGCTATATATCCTAATGTTATATATCCTAATGTTATATATCCTAATGCTATATATCCTGATGTTATATATCCTAATGTTATATATCCTAATGATATATATCCTAATGATATATATATCCTATTGTTATATATCCTAATGTTATATATCCTACTGTTATATATCCTAATGATATATATCCTAATGATATATATCCTATTGTTATATATCCTAATGTTATATATCCTAATGTTATATATCCTATTGTTATATATCCTAATGCTATATATCCTAATGTTATATATCCTAATGCTATATATCCTAATGTTATATATCCTATTGTTATATATCCTAATGCTATATATCCTAATGTTATATATCCTAATGCTATATATCCTAATGTTATTTATCCTAATGTTATATATCCTAATGATGTATATCCTAATGTTATTTATCCTAATGCTATATATCCTAATGATGTATATCCTAATGTTATATATCCTAATGCTATATATCCTAATGTTATTTATCCTAATGTTATATATCCTAATGATGTATATCCTAATGTTATTTATCCTAATGCTATATATCCTAATGTTATATATCCCAATGTTATATATCCCAATTCTATATATCCTAATGTTATATATCCCAATGTTATATATCCTAATGCTATATATCCTAATGATGTATATCCTAATGTTATATATCCTAATGCTATATATCCTAATGTTATTTATCCTAATGTTATATATCCTAATGATGTATATCCTAATGTTATTTATCCTAATGCTATATATCCTAATGTTATATATCCCAATGTTATATATCCCAATTCTATATATCCTAATGTTATATATCCCAATGTTATATATCCTAATGCTATATATCCTAATGTTATATATCCTAATGCTGTATATCCTAATGCTATATATCCTAATTCTATATATCCTAATGCTATATATCCTAATGCTATATATCCTAATGTTATATACCCTAATGATATGTATCCTAATGTTATATACCCTAACAATATATGTCCTAATGTTATATACCCTAATGTTATATATCCTAATGTTATATACCCTATAATGCTATTTATCCTAATGTTATATACCCTAATGCTATATATCTTAATGTTATATACCCTAATGCTATATATCCTAATGCACCTCCAGCCAACCAACTTTGCAGTAAAATATATTTTCGCAACCATCCATTTCATAAATAGACATAAGATATATTATAGGATTGGCCACTGGCCTTTACAGTGTATCTGTGTTTACAAGAACCACATGATACATTGCCATGGCTGGAAGTGTGTGTGTGTGTGTGTGTGTGTGTGTGTGTGTGTGTGTGTGTGTGTGTGTGTGTGTGTGTGTGTGTGTGTGTGTGTGTGTGTGTGTGTGTGTGTGTGTGTGTGTGTGTGTGTGTGTGTGTGTGTGTGTGTGTGTGTGTGTGTGTGTGTGTGTGTGTGTGTGTGTGTGTGTGTGTGTACATGTTTCCTACATTATCAGGACCCCAATGTCCTCACATTTCTACAAGAACTGTTGAGGAAAAATTCAGGTCTATTGAAAAATTCAGGACCTTGTTAAAATGCTATTTTAAGCTTAAGGGTTATGTCTAGGGTTTTGGGGTTAGGGATAGGTTTAGGTTAGGGTTAGGGATAGGTTAGGTTAGGGGTAGTTTAGGTTAGGGCTAGTTTAGGTTAGGGTTAGGGATAGTTTAGGTTAGGGTTAGGGATAGGTTTTGGTTAGGGTTAGGGTTAGGTTTTAGTGGTTAGAGAAAAAGGATTTTTAATGGTAAAAATGCAGGTCCTAAATTTGTTCAAATGCTATTGTAAGGGTTGGGTTTAGGGGTTAGGGTTAGATTTAGGGAAAAAATGATTTTTAATGGTAAATATTCAGGTCCTAAATTTGTTCAAATGCTATTGTAAGGGTTAGGTTTAGGGGTTAGGGTTAGATTTGGGGAAAAAAATGATTTTTAATGGTGAAAAAATGTTACACTCTAAAAAGTCACAAAAACACAGCTGTGTATGTTTCTACATCAGTTCCACACGGTGTCTCCTGCTGCCTGATCAATCGTTCTGCTGTAACAAGTCTCTCCCTCTCCCTCTCCCTCTCCCTCTGCCTCTCCCTCTCAAAATAAATTACTTACAACCAGAAATGTTATTAAAAAGATATGGCAAACAAAGTTCAACATTTCCATTTTAGAATGCAATTTTTACAAAAATAACTATGCTGTCAACAATTTTTTTGCTTAAATTATTTCTTGACCAGGGCTCACTTGAAAAAGAGATGTAGGGCCTCGTGTTTGTTAGGGAAGGGGAGGACCATCCTCCTCAGTGATTTTCATAAAAAGAAAAAGTGTAAAACATTTCAAAAGTTATCCTTTTTAGATTAAACTATACTAAATATATTAATGTCACCAAATAATATATAAAAAAAACACTGTTTTGCAATGAAGGTCGACAGTAGCCTCAACAGCACTCTGGAGGGTAGCACCATGGTGTAGCCGGAGGACACCTAGCTTCCTTCCTCCTCTGGGTACATTGACTTCAATACAAAACCCAGGAGGCTCATGGTTTTCACCCACTTCCATAGACTTACACAGTAATCATGATAACTTCCGGAGGACGTCCTCCAACCTATCAGAGCTCTTGTAGCATGAACTGACATGTTGTCCACCCAATCAAAGTATCAGAGAATGAATCTAGAACTGAAAGCATAAGCTACAACTAGCTAGCACTGCAGTGCATAAAATGTGGTGAGTAGTTGACTCAAAGAGAGAGGAAGACAATTGTTGAACAGTTTTGAGAGAGACAGACAGAGAAACCTAGCTCTGTATATACATTTTTCACATTCACTTTCATTTACTAATCTAGCATCAAATGCAGCTAGCTAGTTTAGCCTATTCAAACACTTGGCTCAAACAGAGAGGGATGCTATGTTACCTAGCTGGCTATGGCTATCCAACAATGGAACTCATCCAAGTCAAGGTAAGCTTTTGGTTTTATAAATGTATTGACACTGAGGCCCGTCAGTGTAACTACTAAACTGCTTTCTAACTGTACACTGTACTGCATGATTGTAGCGTGTTTACACATTTTATTTATTTGACCTTTATTTAATGTGTTAGTTCTAGTTTGAACAGTTTTTAACAAATTAATTTCTTCAAAAATGAAGGAGAAGCAAGATTTAATCATTTTTCTTCTGTTTTACATACTTAGCTATCAAATACAGCTAACTAGTTTAGCCTACTCAAACACCCTGCTCAAACAAAGGGATGATATGTTAGCTAGCTGGCTATGACTAACGAACACAACACTGGAACGCTTCCAAGTTAAGGTAAGCTTTTGGTTTTACTAAGTTATTGCCACCGTGGTCCGCTAGTGTAACTGCTAAACTGTTTACTGACGATATAATGTAACATTACTACATAATTGTAGAGGATTTACTAGTTTACTAGTTCTATTAGCTATGCCGACCATGACGTTACTTTAGCTAATATGGTGACAATGATGTAGGCTGTGAGTAGCGGTCAGCGGTTATGTTGTGGTTTGGCTTGGAAAGGTTGTTTCGCCTGGTCACATACAGCTGATGTGCGGTGCATTAAAGTCCACACATGAAGGGAAAGGGTGAGGGGGGAGAGATTATTGATATGAGATGGAATACAATGTGGCTGCTATGAAAGTGAACTGTGTTTACGTGTGATCAGGGGCGTATTCATTCCGCCAATTCTGTTAAAAAAAAACAAGAAGCAAACAGAGCAAAACGGGGATGAACATACCTGAATTTGTCCAATAGAAACTCTTGTTTGCAACTGTTGGACTAATGAATACACTCTACAGTATATCAGCTAGATGCAGGTAAGAGTGTGCAAGGCGGTATTGAATGTCACTGTCTGTCCATGTGTCGCTGTCTGTCACCTCAAATTCGTCTCTCGACCTGTATTGTCAACTTTCATTCATAGGATAGGATAGCAACCTCATGATGTTTATAGGGAAAATGTGAGTATCATGTAGTAGGCTTAACTTATCACTGTTATATTGAACTGGATGAATGGAATATGAATGAAAGGCATCCAATATGCTGTAATATAAATAAGGCCATGCTCATGAATAACAAAATCATCCTCCCTCATCATAAAGCCAACGACCGCCAACGAATGACGCATATTCAATTACTTTGGCTCTCAACCAAGCTATACAGCCGACAGTAAACATCAAAGTAGAAGCTGGAGATGTTAGACTGATTCACCCATAATGGCAGTGTTGTGGTGTGTATCGGGGGTATAATAAGTCCCTGTTGTTTCTGCAGTTAGATGAAATACTGTGGAGAAAGGGGTTTAGACATGAGTCTAATACAGTTGAGAAAGGGGTTTAGACATGAGTCTAATACAGTTGAGAAAGGGGTTTAGACATGAGTCTAATACAGTTGAGAAAGGGGTACAGACATGAGTCTAATACAGTTGAGAAAGGGGTTTAGACATGAGTCTAATACAGTTGAGAAAGGGGTTTAGACATGAGTCTAATACAGTTGAGAAAGGGGTTTAGACATGAGTCTAATACAGTTGAGAAAGGGGTACAGACATGAGTCTAATACAGTTGAGAAAGGGGTTTAGACATGAGTCTAATACAGTTGAGAAAGGGGTACAGACATGAGTTTAATACAGTTGAGAAAGGGGTTTAGACATGAGTCTAATACAGTTGAGAAAGGGGTACAGACATGAGTCTAATACAGTTGAGAAAGGGGTACAGACATTAGTCTCATACTGTTGAGAAAGGGGTACAGACATGAGTTTCTTTCTAAACACACACACACACACATACACACACACATGACAGAGGACAAGTCTCTCTACAGATTAACAGTCTGCTATAGTTATGACAGAGGACAAGTCTCTCTACAGATTAACAGTCTGCTATAGTTATGACAGAGGACGAGAGTCTCTACAGATAAACATCCTGCTATAGTTATGACAGAGGACGAGAGTCTCTACAGATAAACATCCTGCTATAGTTATGACAGAGGACGAGAGTCTCTACAGATAAACATCCTGCTATAGTTATGACAGAGGACAAGAGTCTCTACAGATAACATCCTGCTATAGTTATGACAGAGGACAAGAGTCTCTACAGATAAACATCCTGCTATAGTTATGACAGAGGACGAGAGTCTCTACAGATAAACATCCTGCTATAGTTATGACAGAGGACAAGAGTCTCTACAGATAAAGTCTGCTATAGTTATGACAGAGGACGAGAGTCTCTACAGATAAACATCCTGCTATAGTTATGACAGAGGACAAGAGTCTCTACAGATAAACATCTTGCTATAGTTATGACAGAGGACAAGAGTCTCTACAGATAAACATCCTGCTATAGTTATGACAGAGGACAAGAGTCTCTACAGATAAACATACTGCTATAGTTATGACAGAGGACAAGAGTCTCTAAAGATAAACATCCTGCTATAGTTATGACAGAGGACAAGAGTCTCTACAGATAAACATCCTGCTATAGTTATGACAGAGGACAAGAGTCTCTACAGATAAACATCCTGCTATAGTTATGACAGAGGACAAGAGTCTCTACAGATAAACATACTGCTATAGTTATGACAGAGGACAAGAGTCTCTACAGATAAACATCCTGCTATAGTTATGACAGAGGACAAGAGTCTCTACAGATAAACATACTGCTATAGTTATGACAGAGGACAAGAGTCTCTACAGATAAACATCCTGCTATAGTTATGACAGAGGACAAGAGTCTCTACAGATAAACATACTGCTATAGTTATGACAGAGGACAAGAGTCTCTACAGATAAAGTCTGCTATAGTTATGACAGAGGACAAGTCTCTCTACAGATAAACTGTCTGTTATAGTTATGACAGAGGACAAGAGTCTCTAAAGATAAACAGTCTGTGCTAGGGTTATACACACCATGACTGACCCACCGCCAAACCGGTCATGCTGGAGGATGTTGCAGGCAGCAGAATGTTCTCCACGGCGTCTCCAGACTCTGTCACGTCTGTCACATGTGCTCAGTGTGAACCTGCTTTCATCTGTGAAGAGCACAGGGCGCAAGTGGCGAATTTGACAATCTTGGTGTTCTCTGGCAAATGCCAAACGTCCTGCACGGTATTGGGCTGTAAGCACAACCCCCACCTGTGGATGTCGGGCCCTCATACCACCCTCATGGAGTCTGTTTCTGACCGTTTGAGCAGACACATGCACATTTGTGGCCTGCTAGAGGTCATTTTGCAGGACTCTGGCAGTGCTCCTCCTGCTCCTCCTTGCACAAAGGTGGAGGTAGCGGTCCTGTTGCTGGGTTGTTGCCCTCCTACGGCCTCCTCCTCGTCTCCTGATGTACTGGCCTGTCTCCTGGTAGCGCCTCCATGCTCTGGACACTACGCTGACAGACACAGCAAACCATCTTGCCACAGCTCGCATTGATGTGCCATCCTGGATGAGCTGCGCTACCTGAGCCACTTGTGTGGGTTGTAGACTCCATCTCATGCTACCACTAGTGTGAAAGCACCGCCAGCATTCAAAAGTGACCAAAACATCAGCCAGGAAGCATAGGAACTGAGAAGTGGTCTGTGGTCATCACACTATTTGGGGTGTCTTGCTAATTGCCTATAATTTCCACATGTTGTCTATTCCATTTGCACAACAGCATGTTAAATTTATTGTCAATCAGTGTTGCTTCCCAAGTGGACAGTTTGATTTCACAGAAGTGTGATTGACTTGGAGTTACATTGTGTTGTTTAAGTGTTCCCTTTATTTTTTTGAGCAGTGTATTTTGGACTCGCACAATACCTTGCTGGTACCTGCTGTAATGTGGATAATCCATTGGTTTCTGTTCCCAGAACACAGCGAGAGATAAGACTTGACTAGACAGGGATTAACCAGTAGTGAGAATGCAGAGAAACCTTCTCCCACAGATCTTTTCGCTAAGGTCTTCCACTCTAAAAATGATTCCTAAATGACTCCCTATTCTAGGGCATTCCTCAACCAGGGCACCAAAAGTGTGACATTTGGGATGGAGTCTAAGGGGTAAAGGATTACCCTTTATCCAAGCCGTTAGAACACCTGGTGTTTGAAGTAGGATCAAGTATTGAGTTACCTGCTGTCACGTGACCTGATTCAATACTGTACTGTAGTTATTCTTCTCAATACAACCAAAGCATTACAGAGTACAGAATTCAGCCAGTCTGACTTCACAGGGAGAAGTGTAGCCAGCCTGCCTGCTGAGGAGCAACACGTGTTTCTTTCTAGCGGGTGAGTTTCCCCACTGTCTTGGCTGCAAACAGTCAGAGACGCATCAAAGCCTGTGTGGAGCAACTAAGAGAGAGAGAACATTTAAGGGATGAAACCTACCAGTGTGATCCCCTGTCCTTGTCCGTTAGATTCCTGTCTTCTACAGTACATCCCACCAACTCTTCTTCTCTCTACTTTTCCATGTAGAGCTGTATAGACATACCTGTGTTGGGGTACTGTAGAGATATAGAGAGATAACTGTGTTGGGATACTGTAGAGCCAGTGATACCTGTGTCGGGGTACTCTAGAGCTGTATAGAGATACCTGTATTGGGGTACTGTAGAGATATAGAGAGAGACCTGTGTTGGGGTACTGTAGAGCCAGAGATACCTGTGTTGGGGTACTGTAGAGCTATATAGAGATACCTGTGTTGGAGTACTGTAGAGCCAGTGATACCTGTGTTGGGGTACTGTAGAGATATAGAGAGATACCTGTGTTGGGGTACTGTAGAGCTGTATAGAGATACCTGTTTTGGGGTACTGTAGAGATATATAGAGATACCTGTGTTGGGGTACTGTAGAGCTGTATAGAGATACCTGTTTTGGGGTACTGTAGAGATATATAGAGATACCTGTGTTGGGGTACTGTAGAGCTATATAGTGATACCTGTGTTGGGGGACTATAGAGCTGTATAGAGATACCTGTGTTGGGGTACTGTAGAGCTGTATAGAGATACCTGTGTTGGGGTACTGTAGAGCTGTATAGAGATACCTGTGTTGGGGTACTGTAGAGCTGTATAGGGATACCTGTGTTGTGTTACGGTAGAGCCAGGGATACCTGTGTTGGGGTACTGTAGAGCCAGAGATACCTGTGTTGGGGTACTGTAGAGCCAGAGATACCTGTGTTGGGGTACTGTAGAGCTATATAGAGATACCTGTGTTGGGGTACTGTAGAGCTGTATAGAGATATCTGTGTTGGGGTACTGTAGAGCTGTATAGAGATACCTGGGTTTGGGGTACTGTAGAGCTGTATAGACATACCTGTGTTGGGGTACTGTAGAGATATAGAGAGATACCTGTGTTGGGGTACTGTAGAGCCAGTGATACCTGTGTTGGGGTACTGTAGAGCTGTATAGAGATACCTGTATTGGAGTACTGTAGAGATATATAGAGATACCTGTGTTGGGGTACTGTAGAGCCAGAGATACCTGTGTTGGGGTACTGTAGAACCAGAGATACCTGTGTTGAGGTATTGTAGAGCCAGAGATACCTGTGTTGGGGTACTGTAGAGCTATATAGAGATACCTGTGTTGGGGTACAGTAGAGCTGTATAGAGATACCTGTGTTGGGGTACTGTAGAGCCAGTGATAGCTGTGCTGGGGTACTGTAGAGCTATATAGAGATACCTGTGTTGGGGTACTGTAGAGCTGTATAGCTATACCTGTGTTGGGGTACTGTAGAGCTGCATAGAGATACCTGTGTTGGGGTACTGTATAGCTGTATGGAGATACCTGTGTTGGGGTACTGTATACCTGTATAGAGATACCTGTGTTGGGGTACTGTAGAGCTGTATAGACATACCTGTGTTGGGGTACTGTAGAGATATAGAGAGATACCTGTGTTGGGGTACTGTAGAGCCAGTGATACCTGTGTTGGGGTACTGTAGAGATATATAGAGATACCTGTGTTGGGGTACTGTAGAGACAGAGATACCTGTGTTGGGTTACTATAGAGCTGTATAGAGACACCTGTGTTGTGGTACTGTAAAGCTGTATAGAGCCAGAGATACCTGAGTTGGGGTACTGTAAAGCTGTATAGAGCCAGAGAAGCTGTATAGAGCCAGAGACACCTGAGTTGGGGTAATGTAAAGCTGTATAGAGCCAGAGAATCTGTATTGAGCCAGGGACACCTGAGTTGGGGTACTGTAAAGCTGTATAGAGCCAGAGATACCTGAGTTGGGGTACTGTAAAGCTGTATAGAGCCAGAGATACCTGAGTTTGGGTACTGTAAAGCTGTATAGAGCCAGAGAAGCTGTATAGAGCCAGAGACACCTGAGTTGGGGTAATGTAAAGCTGTATAGAGCCAGAGAATCTGTATTGAGCCAGGGACACCTGAGTTGGGGTACTGTAAAGCTGTATAGAGCCAGAGATACCTGAGTTGGGGTACTGTAAAGCAGTATAGAGCCAGAGAAGCTGTATAGAGCCTGAGACACCTGAGTTGGGGTACTGTAAAGCTGTATAGAGTCAGAGAATATGTATAGAGCCAGAGACACCTGAGTTGGGGTACTGTAATGCTGTATAGAGCCATAGAATCTGTATCGAGCCAGGGACACCTGAGTTGGGGTACTGTAAAGCTGTATAGAGCCAGGGACACCTGCGTTGGGGTGCTGTAAAGCTGTATAGAACCAGAGAAGCTGTATAGAGCCAGAGACACCTGAGTTGGGGTGCTGTATAGAGCCAGAGATACCTGAGTTGGGGTACTGTAAAGCTGTATAGAGTCAGAGACACCTGAGTTGGGGTACTGTAAAGCTGTTTAGAGCCAGAGATACCTGAGTTGGGGTGCTGTATAGAGCCAGAGATACCTGAGTTGGGGTGCTGTATAGAGCCAGAGATACCTGAGTTGGGGTACTGTAAAGCTGTTTAGAGCCAGAGATACCTGAGTTGGGGTACTGTAAAGCTGTATAGAGCCAGAGACACCTGAGTTGGGGTGCTGTTTAGAGCCAGAGATACCTGAGTTGGGGTACTGTAAAGCTGTATAGAGCCAGAGATACCTGAGTTGGGGTACTGTAAAGCTGTATAGAGCCAGAGATACCTGAGTTGGGGTACTGTATAGAGCCAGAGATACCTGAGTTGGGGTACTGTAAAGCTGTATAGAGCCAGAGATACCTGAGTTGGGGTACTGTAAAGCTGTTTAGAGCCAGACACACCTGAGTTGGGGTACTGTAAAGCTGTATAGAGCCAGAGATACCTGAGTTGGGGTACTGTAAAGCTGTATAGAGCCAGAGATACCTGAGTTGGGGTACTGTATAGAGCCAGAGATACCTGAGTTGGGGTACTGTAAAGCTGTTTAGAGCCAGAGATACCTGAGTTGGGGTACTGTAAAGCTGTATAGAGCCAGAGATACCTGAGTTGGGGTACTGTAAAGCTGTATAGATCCAGAGACAACAGAGTTGGGGTACTGTAAAGCTGTTTAGAGCCAGAGATACCTGAGTTGGGGTACTGTAAAGCTGTTTAGAGCCAGAGATACCTGAGTTGGGGTACTGTAAAGCTGTTTAGAGCCAGAGATACCTGAGTTGGGGTACTGTAAAGCTGTTTAGAGCCAGAGACACCTGAGTTGGGGTACTGTAAAGCTGTATAGAGCCAGAGATACCTGAGTTGGGGTACTGTAACGCTGTATAGATCCAGAGACACCTGAGTTGGGGTACTGTAAAGCTGTTTAGAGCCAGAGATACCTGAGTTGGGGTACTGTAAAGCTGTTTAGAGCCAGAGACACCTGAGTTGGGGTACTGTAAAGCTGTATAGAGCCAGATAAGCTGTATAGAGCCAGAGAAGCCTTATAGAGCCAGACACACCTGAGTTGGGGTACTGTAAAGCTGTATAGAGCCAGATAAGCTGTATAGAGCCAGGGACACCTGAGTTGGGGTACTATAAAGCTGTATAGAGCCAGATAAGCTGTATAGAGCCAGAGAAGCCTTATAGAGCCAGACACACCTGAGTTGGGGTACTGTAAAGCTGTATAGAGCCAGAGAAGCCTTATAGAGCCAGGTACACCTGAGTTGCGGTACTGTAAAGCTGTATAGAGCCAGAGAAGCCTTATAGAGCCAGGTACACCTGAGTTGCGGTACTGTAAAGCTGTATAGAGCCAGAGAAGCTGTATAGAGCCAGAGATCCCTCTGCGTTACTTATATACAGGTCAAAAAGGATGAAGCTGCACTTTTCAAGCACTGCTAGTCTTTACTAGACCTTCCATTAAAGTCACATGCATTTAACCACAGGAAGGTTTGTTTATTGGGAAATTGCTCTGAAGACATTGTGAATCTTGGCCAGGTCCTGGGATGTGGTAGCAGGCAGAGATTTGTGATCTCAATGGAACTTCATGGTTTATATCCATCTTGATTATATGTCACGTTAGAGGCCAGTTTCTTACATCTATATGTACCTTTTTCCTGACTAAAGAACTCAATGCAGTGCATCACCCAACCTGGGGCAGCAGTTAGCCTCGTGGTTAGAACTCAATGCAGTCCATCACCCAACGTGGGGCAGCAGGTAGCCTCGTGGTTAGAACTCAATGCAGTCCATCACCCAACCTGGGGCAGCAGGTAGTCTAGTGGATAGAACTCAATGCAGTCCATCACCCAACGTGGGGCAGCAGGTAGTCTAGTGGATAGAACTCAATGCAGTCCATCACCCAACGTGGGGCAGCAGGTAGCGTAGTGGATAGAACTCAATGCAGTCCATCACCCAACCTGGGGCAGCAGGTAGCCTCATGGTTAGAACTCAATGCAGTCCATCACCCAACCTGGGGCAGCAGGTAGTCTAGTGGATAGAACTCAATGCAGTCCATCACCCAACGTGGGGCAGCAGGTAGTCTAGTGGATAGAACTCAATGCAGTCCATCACCCAACGTGGGGCAGCAGGTAGCCTAATGGTTAGAACTCAATGCAGTCCATCACCCAACCTGGGGCAGCAGGTAGCCTCATGGTTAGAACTCAATGCAGTCCATCACCCAACGTGGGGCAGCAGGTAGCCTCGTGGTTAGAACTCAATGCAGTCCATCACCCAACCTGGGGCAGCAGGTAGTCTAGTGGATAGAACTCAATGCAGTCCATCACCCAACGTGGGGCAGCAGGTAGCCTAATGGTTAGAACTCAATGCAGTCCATCACCCAATGTGGGGCAGCAGGTAGTCTAGTGGATAGAACTCAATGCAGTCCATCACCCAACGTGGGGCAGTAGGTAGCCTAATGGTTAGAACTCAATGCAGTCCATCACCCAACCTGGGGCAGCAGGTAGCCTCGTGGTTAGAACTCAATGCAGTCCATCACCCAACGTGGGGCAGCAGGTAGTCTAGTGGATAGAACTCAATGCAGTCCATCACCCAACGTGGGGCAGCAGGTAGCCTAATGGTTAGAACTCAATGCAGTCCATCACCCAACGTGGGGCAGCAGGTAGTCTAGTGGATAGAACTCAATGCAGTCCATCACCCAACGTGGGGCAGCAGGTAGTCTAGTGGATAGAACTCAATGCAGTCCATCACCCAACGTGGGGCAGCAGGTAGCCTAATGGTTAGAACTCAATGCAGTCCATCACCCAACCTGGGGCAGCAGGTAGTCTAGTGGATAGAACTCAATGCAGTTCATCACCCAACGTGGGGCAGCAGGTAGTCTAGTGGATAGAACTCAATGCAGTCCATCACCCAACGTGGGGCAGCAGGTAGTCTAGTGGATAGAACTCAATGCAGTCCATCACCCAACCTGGGGCAGCAGGTAGCCTCATGGTTAGAACTCAATGCAGTCCATCACCCAACGTTGGGCAGCAGGTAGCCTCGTGGTTAGAACTCAATGCAGTCCATCACCCAACGTGGGGCAGCAGGTAGTCTAGTGGATAGAACTCAATGCAGTCCATCACCCAACGTGGGGCAGCAGGTAGCCTAATGGTTAGAACTCAATGCAGTCCATCACCCAACGTGGGGCAGCAGGTAGTCTAGTGGATAGAACTCAATGCAGTCCATCACCCAACGTGGGGCAGCAGGTAGCCTAATGGTTAGAACTCAATGCAGTCCATCACCCAACGTGGGGCAGCAGGTAGTCTAGTGGATAGAACTCAATGCAGTCCATCACCCAACGTGGGGCAGCAGGTAGTCTAGTGGATAGAACTCAATGCAGTCCATCACCCAACGTGGGGCAGCAGGTAGCCTAATGGTTAGAACTCAATGCAGTCCATCACCCAACCTGGGGCAGCAGGTAGCCTCGTGGTTAGAACTCAATGCAGTCCATCACCCAACGTGGGGCAGCAGGTAGTCTAGTGGATAGAACTCAATGCAGTCCATCACCCAACGTGGGGCAGCAGGTAGCCTAATGGTTAGAACTCAATGCAGTCCATCACCCAACGTGGGGCAGCAGGTAGTCTAGTGGATAGAACTCAATGCAGTCCATCACCCAACGTGGGGCAGCAGGTAGTCTAGTGGATAGAACTCAATGCAGTCCATCACCCAACGTGGGGCAGCAGGTAGCCTAATGGTTAGAACTCAATGCAGTCCATCACCCAACCTGGGGCAGCAGGTAGCCTCGTGGTTAGAACTCAATGCAGTCCATCACCCAACGTGGGGCAGCAGGTAGTTTAGTGGATAGAACTCAATGCAGTCCATCACCCAACCTGGGGCAGCAGGTAGCCTAATGGTTAGAACTCAATGCAGTCCATCACCCAACCTGGGGCAGCAGGTAGCCTAGTGGTTAGAACTCAATGCAGTCCATCACCCAACGTGGGGCAGCAGGTAGTCTAGTGGATAGAACTCAATGCAGTCCATCACCCAACGTGGGGCAGCAGGTAGCCTAATGGATAGAACTCAATGCAGTCCATCACCCAACGTGGGGCAGCAGGTAGTCTAGTGGTTAGAACTCAATGCAGTCCATCACCCAACCTGGGGCAGCAGGTAGCCTCGTGGTTAGAACTCAATGCAGTCCATCACCCAACGTGGGGCAGCAGGTAGCCTCGTGGTTAGAACTCAATGCAGTCCATCACCCAACCTGGGGCAGCAGGTAGTCTAGTGGATAGAACTCAATGCAGTCCATCACCCAACGTGGGGCAGCAGGTAGTCTAGTAGATAGAACTCAATGCAGTCCATCACCCAACGTGGGGCAGCAGGTAGCGTAGTGGATAGAACTCAATGCAGTCCATCACCCAACCTGGGGCAGCAGGTAGCCTCGTGGTTAGAACTCAATGCAGTCCATCACCCAACCTGGGGCAGCAGGTAGTCTAGTGGATAGAACTCAATGCAGTCCATCACCCAACGTGGGGCAGCAGGTAGTCTAGTGGATAGAACTCAATGCAGTCCATCACCCAACGTGGGGCAGCAGGTAGCCTAATGGATAGAACTCAATGCAGTCCATCACCCAACGTGGGGCAGCAGGTAGCGTAGTGGATAGAACTCAATGCAGTCCATCACCCAACCTGGGGCAGCAGGTAGCCTCGTGGTTAGAACTCAATGCAGTCCATCACCCAACCTGGGGCAGCAGGTAGCCTAGTGGTTAGAACTCAATGCAGTCCATCACCCAACATGGGGCAGCAGGTAGTCTAGTGGATAGAACTCAATGCAGTCCATCACCCAACGTGGGGCAGCAGGTAGTCTAGTGGTTAGAACTCAATGCAGTCCATCACCCAACGTGGGGCAGCAGGTAGCCTAATGGATAGAACTCAATGCAGTCCATCACCCAACATGGGGCAGCAGGTAGCCTAGTGGTTAGAACTCAATGCAGTCCATCACCCAACATGGGGCAGCAGGTAGTCTAGTGGATAGAACTCAATGCAGTCCATCACCCAACGTGGGGCAGCAGGTAGCCTAATGGATAGAACTCAATGCAGTCCATCACCCAACCTGGGGCAGCAGGTAGCCTAGTGGTTAGAGTGGTTAGAACTCAATGCAGTCCATCACCCAACCTGGGGCAGCAGGTAGCCTAGTGGTTAGAACTCAATGCAGTCCATCACCCAACGTGGGGCAGCAGATAGAACTCAATGCAGTCCATCACCCAACGTGGGGCAGCAGGTAGCCTAGTGGATAGAGTGTTGGGCCAGTAACCTTAAGGTTACTGGATTGAATCCCTGAGCTGACAAGATCAAAATCTCTCCTTCCACCCCTGAACAAGGCAGTTAGTTAACCCGCTGTTCCCTGGTAGACTGTCATTGTAAGTGCAAATTTGTTGTTAATATAACTGACTTGCCTAGTTAAATAAACAGTGGAAATGTACCAAATAGGGCCCTATTGTCTACCAGAGCCTTAGTCTGGTATAGTCCCCGATAACGGGAATAGGGTGTAATTTAGGATGCAGGAACAGAGTGGGTGTTATCTGAGTGTATACAGGATGTCATTTCTCAAAATGAATGAACGTCACAAGCTCGTCCATGTCACAACTCTGTCCTGTAATGAGGAGATCTGTCACACTGGATGACTCTGTTCTTCTCTCTCTAATCACCAACCTAATGAAGCTATTATGGCTTCGTCCCAAATGGCATCCTATTCCCGATGTAGTGCACTACTTTCGACTTAATTTGAGTTTGAAAAATGAAGATTAGCTCAATTAGTTATCGTTCTTTCTGTGTCACTCCTCAGACCTTTAGCATCCTGAATCTGCACCGTTTGGCTGTCTAAGCAGCGGACGAAAGGACAGATGAACACACACACATTACACACACACACACACACACACACACATTACACACACACACACTGTAACGGGTTTCTTCCAACTCCTCCTCTGACGAAGAGGTGGAACAAGGATCGGACCAAAATGCAGCGTGGTTCGTTAGATACATTTTAATGATGAAGAAAAACACGAACAATACAAAACAACAAACGTCGAAAACCGAAACAGCCCTGACTGGTGCAACAAACACAGAGACAGGAACAATCACCCACAAACACACAGTGAAACCCAGGCTACCTAAATATGGTTCCCAATCAGAGACAACGATAATCACCTGACTCTGATTGAGAACCGCCTCAGGCAGCCATAGACTAATCTATACACCCCACACAACCCCAAGACGAAACACACTACAAATAAACCCTGGCCTGACCCAATAAATGAAGACAACATAATAAATATAGACCAGGGCATGACACACACACACACGTACATATGCACCACACACACACACGTACATATGCACACACACACACACACACGCACACACACACAAACAAATACGTACGTTCATACGCACCACACACACACAAACAAATACATACATATGCACATGACACACACACACACCTCACACACATCTGCTTTCAGAAATCAATGATGGACTCCTTTAGTGAGCTGCCATTTGAAATGTCTTGAATCTGAAGTGGAGAAATACCGTGACTTCATTACATCAGAGGAGATAAGAGTCCGTGAGTGTCTGTGTGTGCCCATGCATGTGTGTCCATGAGTGTCTGTGTGTGCCCATGCATGTGTGTCCGTGAGTGTCTGTGTGTGCCCATGCATGTGTGTCCGTGAGTGTCTGTGTGTGCCCATGCATGTGTGTCCATGAGTGTCTGTGTGTGCCCATGCATGTGTGTCCGTGAGTGTCTGTGTGTGCCCATGCATGTGTGTCCGTGAGTGTCTGTGTGTGCCCATGCATGTGTGTCCGTGAGTGTCTGTGTGCCCATGCATGTGTGTCCGTGAGTGTCTGTGTGTGCCCATGCATGTGTGTCCGTGAGTGTCTGTGTGTGCCCATGCATGTGTGTCCGTGAGTGTCTGTGTGTGCCCATGCATGTGTGTCCGTGAGTGTCTGTGTGCGTTTTTGTACACGTCCGAGAAAATATTATTTGCCAACAAAAACAGTGTTTTATAGAAACCCCAAATCACATTGATGTGACAAACTGCAGCACATAGCTCTGTGTAATGCTTATTTACTCCAGAAGAGGGTCGGGGGATTTGACATTCAATTGAGACTGAGTTTGGATTGTAGGTAGAGGAAGTGTTTGTACAAAAGACAGGACAGAGAGAGAGAGAGACGTAGAAAAAGACAGAGACAGAGAAACAGAGACAGAGGGAAGAAGAAAGAAGACAGAGTGAGAAACAAAAAACAAGAGAATGAGTGTAGAGAGATGCAGCATAAGAAAAAGAGAGAGAACGAGAGACAGAAATGGATGTTGTAGGATACAGACCCAGGAGCATATACAGTACAAACTGTTACTCACCACCTCTCCACCTCTCCTCTCTCCACCTCTCCTCACTCCACCTCTCCTCACTCCACCTCTCCTCACTCCCTCAACCTCCTCTCTCTCTCTCCACCTCTCTCTCTCCACCTCTCCTCTGTCCCTCCATCTCTCCTCTCTCTCTCTCCAACTCTCCTCTCTCTCTCTACCCCTCCTCTCTCTCTCCACCTCACTTCTCTCTCACCACCCCTCCACCTCTCCTCTCTCTCTCCACCTCTCCAACTCTCTCTCTCTCCACCTCTCCCCTCTCTCCAACAATCCCCTCTCTCCACCTCTGCTCTCTCTCACTCTCCTCCGTCTCCTCCACCTCCCCTCTCCTCCCTCTCTTCTCTATCCTCTCTCTCCTCTCTCTCCTCTCTCTCCTCTCTGTCCTCTCTATCTCTTCCCTCTCCTCTCTCTCCCTCTCCTCTCTCTCCCTCTCCTCTCCCTCTTCCCTCTCCTCTCTCTCTCCTCTACCTCTTCCCTCTATCTACCTCTCCTCTCCCCTCAGGCTCTTAGATCTTCTGCAATAAAAAGCAGACCTGCTCGATGCTCAATGAGTTGCTATGGTGACATCTGACAGAGAAATATGTAAATCATCATGTGAGCATAACTTTTTCATTAAACTGCCTTTCAAATCTCTCATGTGTTTTATTACTGAATATCATGTCCTATCATAAGTTACAGTGTTTTATTACTGAATATCATGTCCTATCATAAGTTACAGTGTTTTGTTACTGAATATCATAAGTTACAGTGTTTTATTACTGAATATCATAAGTTACAGTGTTTTGTTACTGAATATCACAAGTTACAGTGTTTTGTTACTGAATATCACAAGTTACAGTGTTTTATTACTGAATATCATAAGTTACAGTGTTTTATTACTGAATATCATAAGTTACAGTGTTTTGTTACTGAATATCACAAGTTACAGTGTTTTATTACTGAATATCATGTCCTATCATAAGGTAGTTATAAGTATACATCATATATTGGACACTTAGGCTCTAAATTCAACCTATTAGATAAAGGTAAACCACACCGTGGGTTCTCTCAGGAGGAGGTTACCACTTTAAAAACAAACTACCCTGCAAGCTGTTGCTACAGTAATTGTCAATGGATATAGACGTGAAACCACACCTTTCCTTATGGTTCTGCATAAACATCTGGAGGAAACATTTAGTGGCAGCAATAGTTGTATTGTTGCAGGACATTGTTTTTGGTAAGCAAGGAGATGGGGGTAACTATAAACATATTATTATTATTACTGAATATCTCTCTCCTCTCCTCTGTTTCTCTCAGACGGGGGTAACTATAAACATTATTATTATTATTATTATTACTGAATATCTCTCTCCTCTGTCTCTCTCAGACGGGGGTAACTATAAACATTATTATTATTATTACTGAATATATCTCTCCTCTCCTCTGTCTCTCTCAGACGGGGTAACTATAAACATATTATTATTATTACTGAATATCTCTCTCCTCTCCTCTGTCTCTCTCAGACGGGGGTAACTATAAACATATTATTATTATTACTGAATATCTCTCTCCTCTCCTCTGTCTCTCTCAGATGGGGGTAACTATAAACATATTATTATTATTACTGAATATCTCTCTCCTCTCCTCTGTCTCTCTCAGACGGGGGTAACTATAAACATATTATTATTATTACTGAATATCTCTCTCCTCTCCTCTGTCTCTCTCAGACGGGGGTAACTATAAACATTATTATTATTATTATTATTATTATTACTGAATATCTCTCCTCTCCTCTGTCTCTCTCAGACGGGGGTAACTATAAACATATTATTATTATTACTGAATATCTCTCTCCTCTCCTCTGTCTCTCTCAGACGGGGGTAACTATAAACATTATTATTATTATTACTGAATATCTCTCTCCTCTCCTCTGTCTCTCTCAGACGGGGGTAACTATAAACATATTATTATTATTACTGAATATCTCTCTCCTCTCCTCTGTCTCTCTCAGACGTGGGTAACTATAAACATTATTATTATTATTACTGAATATCTCTCTCCTCTCCTCTGTCTCTCTCAGACGGGGGTAACTATAAATATTTTATTATTATGACTGAATATCTCTCCTCTCCTCTGTCTCTCTCAGACGGGGGTAACTATAAACATTATTATTATTATTATTACTGAATATCTCTCTCCTCTCCTCTGTCTCTCTCAGACGGGGGTAACTATAAACATTATTATTATTATTACTGAATATCTCTCTCCTCTCCTCTGTCTCTCTCAGACGGGGTAACTATAAACATATTATTATTATTACTGAATATCTCTCTCCTCTCCTCTGTCTCTCTCAGACGGGGGTAACTATAAACATTATTATTATTATTACTGAATATCTCTCTCCTCTCCTCTGTCTCTCTCAGACGGGGGTAACTATAAACATATTATTATTATTACTGAATATCTCTCTCCTCTCCTCTGTCTCTCTCAGATGGGGGTAACTATAAACATATTATTATTATTACTGAATATCTCTCTCCTCTCCTCTGTCTCTCTCAGACGGGGGTAACTATAAACATATTATTATTATTACTGAATATCTCTCTCCTCTCCTCTGTCTCTCTCAGACGGGGGTAACTATAAACATTATTATTATTATTATTATTATTATTACTGAATATCTCTCCTCTCCTCTGTCTCTCTCAGACGGGGGTAACTATAAACATATTATTATTATTACTGAATATCTCTCTCCTCTCCTCTGTCTCTCTCAGACGGGGGTAACTATAAACATTATTATTATTATTACTGAATATCTCTCTCCTCTCCTCTGTCTCTCTCAGACGGGGGTAACTATAAACATATTATTATTATTACTGAATATCTCTCTCCTCTCCTCTGTCTCTCTCAGACGTGGGTAACTATAAACATTATTATTATTATTACTGAATATCTCTCTCCTCTCCTCTGTCTCTCTCAGACGGGGGTAACTATAAATATTTTATTATTATGACTGAATATCTCTCCTCTCCTCTGTCTCTCTCAGACGGGGGTAACTATAAACATTATTATTATTATTACTGAATATCTCTCTCCTCTCCTCTGTCTCTCTCAGACGGGGGTAACTATAAACATTATTATTATTATTACTGAATATCTCTCTCCTCTCCTCTGTCTCTCTCAGACGGGGGTAACTATAAACATTATTATTATTATTACTGAATATCTCTCTCCTCTCCTCTGTCTCTCTCAGACGGGGGTAACTATAAACATTATTATTATTATTATTATTACTGAATATCTCTCTCCTCTCCTCTGTCTCTCTCAGACGGGGGTAACTATAAACATTATTATTATTATTACTGAATATCTCTCTCCTCTCCTCTGTCTCTCTCAGACGGGGTAACTATAAACATTATTATTATTATTACTGAATATCTCTCTCCTCTCCTCTGTCTCTCTCAGACGGGGGTAACTATAAACATTATTATTATTATTACTGAATATCTCTCCTCTCCTCTGTCTCTCTCAGACGGGGGTAACTATAAACATTATTATTATTATTACTGAATATCTCTCTCCTCTCCTCTGTCTCTCTCAGACGGGGGTAACTATAAACATATTATTATTATTACTGAATATCTCTCTCCTCTCCTCTGTCTCTCTCAGACGGGGGTAACTATAAACATTATTATTATTATTATTATTACTGAATATCTCTCTCCTCTCCTCTGTCTCTCTCAGACGGGGGTAACTATAAACATTATTATTATTATTATTATTACTGAATATCTCTCTCCTCTCCTCTGTCTCTCTCAGACGGGGTAACTATAAACATTATTATTATTATTACTGAATATCTCTCTCCTCTCCTCTGTCTCTCTCAGACGGGGGTAACTATAAACATTATTATTATTATTATTATTACTGAATATCTCTCTCCTCTCCTCTGTCTCTCTCAGACGGGGGTAACTATAAACATTATTATTATTATTACTGAATATCTCTCTCCTCTCCTCTGTCTCTCTCAGACGGGGTAACTATAAACATTATTATTATTATTATTATTACTGAATATCTCTCTCCTCTCCTCTGTTTCTCTCAGACGGGGGTAACTATAAACATTATTATTATTATTACTGAATATCTCTCTCCTCTCCTCTGTCTCTCTCAGACGGGGGTAACTATAAACATTATTATTATTATTACTGAATATCTCTCTCCTCTCCTCTGTCTCTCTCAGACGGGGGTAACTATAAACATTATTATTATTATTACTGAATATCTCTCTCCTCTCCTCTGTCTCTCTCAGACGGGGTAACTATAAACATTATTATTATTATTACTGAATATCTCTCTCCTCTCCTCTGTCTCTCTCAGACGGGGTAACTATAAACATTATTATTATTATTACTGAATATCTCTCTCCTCTCCTCTGTCTCTCTCAGACGGGGGTAACTATAAACATTATTATTATTATTCCTGAATATCTCTCTCCTCTCCTCTGTCTCTCTCAGACGTGGGTAACTATAAACATTTTATTATTATTACTGAATATCTCTCTCCTCTCCTCTGTCTCTCTCAGACGGGGGTAACTATAAACATATTATTATTATTACTGAATATCTCTCTCCTCTCCTCTGTCTCTCTCAGACGGGGTAACTATAAACATTATTATTATTATTATTACTGAATATCTCTCTCCTCTCCTCTGTCTCTCTCAGACGGGGGTAACTATAAACATATTATTATTATTACTGAATATCTCTCTCCTCTCCTCTGTCTCTCTCAGACGGGGGTAACTATAAACATTATTATTATTATTACTGAATATCTCTCTCCTCTCCTCTGTCTCTCTCAGACGGGGGTAACTATAAACATTTTATTATTATTACTGAATATCTCTCCTCTCCTCTGTCTCTCTCAGACGGGGGTAACTATAAACATTATTATTATTATTACTGAATATCTCTCTCCTCTCCTCTGTCTCTCTCAGACGGGGGTAACTATAAACATTATTATTATTATTACTGAATATCTCTCTCCTCTCCTCTGTCTCTCTCAGACGGGTGTAACTATAAACATTTTATTATTATTACTGAATATCTCTCCTCTCCTCTGTCTCTCTCAGACGGGGGTAACTATAAACATATTATTATTATTACTGAATATCTCTCTCCTCTCCTCTGTCTCTCTCAGACGGGGGTAACTATAAACATTATTATTATTATTATTACTGAATATCTCTCTCCTCTCCTCTGTTTCTCTCAGACGGGGGTAACTATAAACATTATTATTATTATTACTGAATATCTCTCTCCTCTCCTCTGTCTCTCTCAGACGGGGGTAACTATAAACATATTATTATTATTACTGAATATCTCTCTCCTCTCCTCTGTCTCTCTCAGACGGGGGTAACTATAAACATTATTATTATTATTACTGAATATCTCTCTACTCTCCTCTGTCTCTCTCAGACGGGGGTAACTATAAACATTATTATTATTATTATTATTACTGAATATCTCTCTCCTCTCCTCTGTCTCTCTCAGACGGGGTAACTATAAACATTATTATTATTATTACTGAATATCTCTCTCCTCTCCTCTGTCTCTCTCAGACGGGGTAACTATAAACATTATTATTATTATTACTGAATATCTCTCTCCTCTCCTCTGTCTCTCTCAGACGGGGGTAACTATAAACATATTATTATTATTACTGAATATCTCTCTCCTCTCCTCTGTCTCTCTCAGACGGGGGTAACTATAAACATATTATTATTATTACTGAATATCTCTCTCCTCTCCTCTGTCTCTCTCAGACGGGGGTAACTATAAACATATTATTATTATTATTATTACTGAATATCTCTCTCCTCTCCTCTGTCTCTCTCAGACGGGGGTAACTATAAACATTATTATTATTATTACTGAATATCTCTCTCCTCTCCTCTGTCTCTCTCAGACGGGGTAACTATAAACATATTATTATTATTACTGAATATCTCTCTCCTCTCCTCTGTCTCTCTCAGACGGGGGTAACTATAAACATATTATTATTATTACTGAATATCTCTCTCCTCTCCTCTGTCTCTCTCAGACGGGGGTAACTATAAACATTATTATTATTATTACTGAATATCTCTCTCCTCTCCTCTGTCTCTCTCAGACGGGGGTAACTATAAACATTATTATTATTATTACTGAATATCTCTCTCCTCTCCTCTGTCTCTCTCAGACGGGGTAACTATAAACATTATTATTATTATTACTGAATATCTCTCTCCTCTCCTCTGTCTCTCTCAGACGGGGGTAACTATAAACATTATTATTATTATTACTGAATATCTCTCCTCTCCTCTGTCTCTCTCAGACGGGGGTAACTATAAACATTTTATTATTATTACTGAATATCTCTCCTCTCCTCTGTCTCTCTCAGACGGGGGTAACTATAAACATATTATTATTATTACTGAATATCTCTCTCCTCTCCTCTGTCTCTCTCAGACGGGGGTAACTATAAACATTATTATTATTATTATTACTGAATATCTCTCTCCTCTCCTCTGTTTCTCTCAGACGGGGGTAACTATAAACATATTATTATTATTACTGAATATCTCTCTCCTCTCCTCTGTCTCTCTCAGACGGGGGTAACTATAAACATTATTATTATTATTACTGAATATCTCTCTCCTCTCCTCTGTCTCTCTCAGACGGGGGTAACTATAAACATATTATGATTATTACTGAATATCTCTCTCCTCTCCTCTGTTTCTCTCAGACGGGGGTAACTATAAACATTATTATTATTATTACTGAATATCTCTCTACTCTCCTCTGTCTCTCTCAGACGGGGGTAACTATAAACATTATTATTATTATTATTATTACTGAATATCTCTCTCCTCTCCTCTGTCTCTCTCAGACGGGGGTAACTATAAACATTATTATTATTATTACTGAATATCTCTCTCCTCTCCTCTGTCTCTCTCAGACGGGGTAACTATAAACATTATTATTATTATTACTGAATATCTCTCTCCTCTCCTCTGTCTCTCTCAGACGGGTAACTATAAACATATTATTATTATTACTGAATATCTCTCTCCTCTCCTCTGTCTCTCTCAGACGGGGGTAACTATAAACATTATTATTATTATTATTATTATTACTGAATATCTCTCTCCTCTCCTCTGTCTCTCTCAGACGGGGTAACTATAAACATTATTATTATTACTGAATATCTCTCTCCTCTCCTCTGTCTCTCTCAGACGGGGGTAACTATAAACATTATTATTATTATTACTGAATATCTCTCTCCTCTCCTCTGTCTCTCTCAGACAGGGGTAACTATAAACATTATTATTATTATTACTGAATATCTCTCTCCTCTCATCTGTCTCTCTCAGACGGGGGTAACTATAAACATATTATTATTATTACTGAATATCTCTCTCCTCTCCTCTGTCTCTCTCAGACGGGGGTAACTATAAACATATTATCATTATTACTGAATATCTCTCTCCTCTCCTCTGTCTCTCTCAGACGGGGTAACTATAAACATTATTATTATTATTATTACTGAATATCTCTCTCCTCTCCTCTGTTTCTCTCAGACGGGGGTAACTATAAACATTATTATTATTATTATTACTGAATATCTCTCCTCTCCTCTGTCTCTCTCAGACGGGGGTAACTATAAACATTATTATTATTATTACTGAATATCTCTCTCCTCTCCTCTGTCTCTCTCAGACGGGGGTAACTATAAACATTTTATTATTATTACTGAATATCTCTCCTCTCCTATGTCTCTCTCAGACGGGGGTAACTATAAACATATTATTATTATTACTGAATATCTCTCTCCTCTCCTCTGTCTCTCTCAGACGGGGGTAACTATAAACATTATTATTATTATTACTGAATATCTCTCTCCTCTCCTCTGTCTCTCTCAGACGGGGGTAACTATAAACATTATTATTATTATTACTGAATATCTCTCTCCTCTCCTCTGTCTCTCTCAGACGGGGGTAACTATAAACATTTTATTATTATTACTGAATATCTCTCTCCTCTCCTCTGTCTCTCTCAGACGGGGGTAACTATAAACATATTATTATTATTACTGAATATCTCTCTCCTCTCCTCTGTCTCTCTCAGACGGGGGTAACTATAAACATATTATTATTATTACTGAATATCTCTCTCCTCTCCTCTGTCTCTCTCAGACGGGGTAACTATAAACATTATTATTATTATTATTACTGAATATCTCTCTCCTCTCCTCTGTTTCTCTCAGACGGGGGTAACTATAAACATTATTATTATTATTACTGAATATCTCTCTCCTCTCCTCTGTCTCTCTCAGACGGGGTAACTATAAACATATTATTATTATTACTGAATATCTCTCTCCTCTCCTCTGTCTCTCTCAGACGGGGTAACTATAAACATATTATTATTATTACTGAATATCTCTCTCCTCTCCTCTGTCTCTCTCAGACGGGGGTAACTATAAACATATTATTATTATTACTGAATATCTCTCTCCTCTCCTCTGTCTCTCTCAGACGGGGGTAACTATAAACATTATTATTATTATTACTGAATATCTCTCTCCTCTCCTCTGTCTCTCTCAGACGGGGGTAACTATAAACATTATTATTATTATTATTATTATTACTGAATATCTCTCTCCTCTCCTCTGTCTCTCTCAGACGGGGGTAACTATAAACATATTATTATTATTACTGAATATCTCTCTCCTCTCCTCTGTCTCTCTCAGACGGGGGTAACTATAAACATTATTATTATTATTATTATTATTACTGAATATCTCTCTCCTCTCCTCTGTCTCTCTCAGACGGGGGTAACTATAAACATATTATTATTATTACTGAACATCTCTCTCCTCTCCTCTGTTTCTCTCAGACGGGGGTAACTATAAACATATTATTATTATTACTGAATATCTCTCTCCTCTCCTCTGTCTCTCTCAGACGGGGGTAACTATAAACATTATTATTATTATTACTGAATATCTCTCTCCTCTCCTCTGTCTCTCTCAGACGGGGGTAACTATAAACATATTATTATTATTACTGAATATCTCTCTCCTCTCCTCTGTTTCTCTCAGACGGGGGTAACTATAAACATATTATTATTATTACTGAATATCTCTACTCTCCTCTGTCTCTCTCAGACGGGGGTAACTATAAACATTATTATTATTATTACTGAATATCTCTCTCCTCTCCTCTGTCTCTCTCAGACAGGGGTAACTATAAACATTATTATTATTATTACTGAATATCTCTCTCCTCTCCTCTGTCTCTCTCAGACGGGGGTAACTATAAACATTATTATTATTATTACTGAATATCTCTCTCCTCTCCTCTGTTTCTCTCAGACGGGGATAACTATAAACATATTATTATTATTACTGAATATCTCTCTCCTCTCCTCTGTCTCTCTCAGACGGGGGTAACTATAAACATATTATTATTATTATTATTACTGAATATCTCTCTCCTCTCCTCTGTCTCTCTCAGACGGGGGTAACTATAAACATTATTATTATTATTACTGAATATCTCTCTCCTCTCCTCTGTCTCTCTCAGACGGGGTAACTATAAACATATTATTATTATTACTGAATATCTCTCTCCTCTCCTCTGTCTCTCTCAGACGGGGGTAACTATAATCATTATTATTATTATTATTACTGAATAACTCTCTCCTCTCCTCTGTCTCTCTCAGACGGGGTAACTATAAACATTATTATTATTATTACTGAATATCTCTCTCCTCTCCTCTGTTTCTCTCAGACGGGGGTAACTATAAACATATTATTATTATTACTGAATATCTCTCTCCTCTCCTCTGTCTCTCTCAGACGGGGGTAACTATAAACATTATTATTAATATTACTGAATATCTCTCTCCTCTCCTCTGTTTCTCTCAGACGGGGGTAACTATAAACATTATTATTATTATTACTGAATATCTCTCTCCTCTCCTCTGTCTCTCTCAGACGGGGGTAACTATAAACATATTATTATTATTACTGAATATCTCTCTCCTCTCCTCTGTCTCTCTCAGACGGGGGTAACTATAAACATATTATTATTATTACTGAATATCTCTCTCCTCTCCTCTGTCTCTCTCAGACGGGGGTAACTATAAACATTATTATTATTATTATTATTACTGAATATCTCTCTCCTCTCCTCTGTCTCTCTCAGACGGGGGTAACTATAAACATTATTATTATTATTACTGAATATCTCTCTACTCTACTCTGTCTCTCTCAGACGGGGGTAACTATAAACATTATTATTATTATTACTGAATATCTCTCTCCTCTCCTCTGTCTCTCTCAGACGGGGTAACTATAAACATTATTATTATTTTTATTATTATTATTATTACTGAATATCTCTCTCCTCTCCTCTGTCTCTCTCAGACGGGGGTAACTATAAACATATTATTATTATTATTATTATTACTGGATATCTCTCTCCTCTCCTCTGTCTCTCTCAGACGGGGGTAACTATAAACATTATTATTATTATTACTGAATATCTCTCTCCTCTCCTCTGTCTCTCTCAGACGGGGTAACTATAAACATTATTATTATTATTACTGAATATCTCTCTCCTCTCCTCTGTTTCTCTCAGACGGGGGTAACTATAAACATATTATTATTATTACTGAATATCTCTCTCCTCTCCTCTGTTACTCTCAGACCGGGGTAACTACAAACATATTATTATTATTACTGAATATCTCTCTCCTCTCCTCTGTTTCTCTCAGACGGGGGTAACTATAAACATTATTATTATTATTACTAAGTATCTCTCTCCTCTCCTCTGTCTCTCTCAGACGGGGGTAACTATAAACATATTATTATTATTACTGAATATCTCTCTCCTCTCCTCTGTCTCTCTCAGACGGGGGTAACTATAAACATATTATTATTATTATTATTACTGAATATCTCTCTCCTCTCCTCTGTCTCTCTCAGACGGGGGTAACTATAAACATATTATTATTATTACTGAATATCTCTCTCCTCTCCTCTGTCTCTCTCAGACGGGGGTAACTATAAACATTATTATTATTATTACTGAATATCTCTCTCCTCTCCTCTGTCTCTCTCAGACGGGGTAACTATAAACATTATTATTATTATTACTGAATATCTCTCTCCTCTCCTCTGTCTCTCTCAGACGGGGTAACTATAAACATTATTATTATTATTACTGAATATCTCTCTCCTCTCCTCTGTTTCTCTCAGACGGGGGTAACTATAAACATATTATTATTATTACTGAATATCTCTCTCCTCTCCTCTGTCTCTCTCAGACGGGGGTAACTATAAACATATTATTATTATTACTGAATATCTCTCTCCTCTCCTCTGTCTCTCTCAGACGGGGGTAACTATAAACATATTATTATTATTATTATTATTACTGAATATCTCTCTCCTCTCCTCTGTCTCTCTCAGACGGGGGTAACTATAAACATATTATTATTATTACTGAATATCTCTCTCCTCCCTCTGTCTCTCTCAGACGGGGTAACTATAAACATATTATTATTATTATTATTATTACTGAATATCTCTCTCCTCTCCTCTGTCTCTCTCAGACGGGGGTAACTATAAACATTATTATTATTATTATTATTACTGAATATCTCTCTCCTCTCCTCTGTCTCTCTCAGACGGGGGTAACTATAAACATATTATTATTATTACTGAATATCTCTCTCCTCTCCTCTGTCTCTCTCAGACGGGGGTAACTATAAACATATTATTATTATTACTGAATATCTCTCTACTCTCCTCTGTCTCTCTCAGACGGGGTAACTATAAACATTATTATTATTATTATTATTACTGAATATCTCTCTCCTCTCCTCTGTCTCTCTCAGACGGGGTAACTATAAACATTATTATTATTATTATTATTATTATTACTGAATATCTCTCTCCTCTCCTCTGTCTCTCTCAGATTGGGGTAACTATAAACATATTATTATTATTACTGAATATCTCTCTCCTCTCCTCTGTCTCTCTCAGACGGGGTAACTATAAACATATTATTATTATTACTGAATATCTCTCTCCTCTCCTCTGTCTCTCTCAGACGGGGGTAACTATAAACATTATTATTATTATTACTGAATATCTCTCTCCTCTCCTCTGTTTCTCTCAGACGGGGTAACTATAAACATTATTATTATTATTACTGAATATCTCTCTCCTCTCCTCTGTCTCTCTCAGACGGGGGTAACTATAAACATATTATTATTATTACTGAATATCTCTCTCCTCTCCTCTGTCTCTCTCAGACGGGGGTAACTATAAACATATTATTATTATTACTGAATATCTCTCTCCTCTCCTCTGTCTCTCTCAGACGGGGGTAACTATAAACATTATTATTATTATTATTATTACTGAATATCTCTCTCCTCTCCTCTGTCTCTCTCAGACGGGGGTAACTATAAACATTATTATTATTATTACTGAATATCTCTCTCCTCTCATCTGTCTCTCTCAGACGGGGGTAACTATAAACATATTATTATTATTACTGAATATCTCTCTCCTCTCCTCTGTCTCTCTCAGACGGGGTAACTATAAACATTATTATTATTTTTATTATTATTATTATTACTGAATATCTCTCTCCTCTCCTCTGTCTCTCTCAGACGGGGGTAACTATAAACATTATTATTATTATTACTAAGTATCTCTCTCCTCTCCTCTGTCTCTCTCAGACGGGGGTAACTATAAACATATTATTATTATTACTGAATATCTCTCTCCTCTCCTCTGTCTCTCTCAGACGGGGGTAACTATAAACATATTATTATTATTATTATTACTGAATATCTCTCTCCTCTCCTCTGTCTCTCTCAGACGGGGGTAACTATAAACATATTATTATTATTACTGAATATCTCTCTCCTCTCCTCTGTCTCTCTCAGACGGGGGTAACTATAAACATTATTATTATTATTACTGAATATCTCTCTCCTCTCCTCTGTCTCTCTCAGACGGGGGTAACTATAAACATTATTATTATTATTACTGAATATCTCTCTCCTCTCCTCTGTCTCTCTCAGACGGGGTAACTATAAACATTATTATTATTATTACTGAATATCTCTCTCCTCTCCTCTGTTTCTCTCAGACGGGGGTAACTATAAACATATTATTATTATTACTGAATATCTCTCTCCTCTCCTCTGTCTCTCTCAGACGGGGGTAACTATAAACATATTATTATTATTACTGAATATCTCTCTCCTCTCCTCTGTCTCTCTCAGACGGGGTAACTATAAACATATTATTATTATTATTATTATTACTGAATATCTCTCTCCTCTCCTCTGTCTCTCTCAGACGGGGGTAACTATAAACATATTATTATTATTACTGAATATCTCTCTCCTCTCCTCTGTCTCTCTCAGACGGGGGTAACTATAAACATATTATTATTATTATTATTATTACTGAATATCTCTCTCCTCTCCTCTGTCTCTCTCAGACGGGGGTAACTATAAACATTATTATTATTATTATTATTACTGAATATCTCTCTCCTCTCCTCTGTCTCTCTCAGACGGGGGTAACTATAAACATATTATTATTATTACTGAATATCTCTCTCCTCTCCTCTGTCTCTCTCAGACGGGGGTAACTATAAACATATTATTATTATTACTGAATATCTCTCTACTCTCCTCTGTCTCTCTCAGACGGGGTAACTATAAACATTATTATTATTATTATTATTACTGAATATCTCTCTCCTCTCCTCTGTCTCTCTCAGACGGGGTAACTATAAACATTATTATTATTATTATTATTATTATTATTACTGAATATCTCTCTCCTCTCCTCTGTCTCTCTCAGACGGGGGTAACTATAAACATTATTATTATTATTACTGAATATCTCTCTCCTCTCCTCTGTCTCTCTCAGACGGGGGTAACTATAAACATATTATTATTATTACTGAATATCTCTCTCCTCTCCTCTGTCTCTCTCAGACGGGGGTAACTATAAACATATTATTATTATTACTGAATATCTCTCTCCTCTCCTCTGTCTCTCTCAGACGGGGTAACTATAAACATTATTATTATTATTACTGAATATCTCTCTCCTCTCCTCTGTTTCTCTCAGACGGGGTAACTATAAACATATTATTATTATTACTGAATATCTCTCTCCTCTCCTCTGTCTCTCTCAGACGGGGTAACTATAAACATATTATTATTATTACTGAATATCTCTCTCCTCTCCTCTGTCTCTCTCAGACGGGGGTAACTATAAACATTATTATTATTATTATTATTATTACTGAATATCTCTCTCCTCTCCTCTGTCTCTCTCAGACGGGGTAACTATAAACATTATTATTATTATTATTATTACTGAATATCTCTCTCCTCTCCTCTGTCTCTCTCAGACGGGGGTAACTATAAACATATTATTATTATTACTGAATATCTCTCTCCTCTCCTCTGTCTCTCTCAGACGGGGGTAACTATAAACATATTATTATTATTACTGAATATCTCTCTACTCTCCTCTGTCTCTCTCAGACGGGGTAACTATAAACATTATTATTATTATTATTATTACTGAATATCTCTCTCCTCTCCTCTGTCTCTCTCAGACGGGGTAACTATAAACATTATTATTATTATTATTATTATTATTACTGAATATCTCTCTCCTCTCCTCTGTCTCTCTCAGATTGGGGTAACTATAAACATATTATTATTATTACTGAATATCTCTCTCCTCTCCTCTGTCTCTCTCAGACGGGGGTAACTATAAACATATTATTATTATTACTGAATATCTCTCTCCTCTCCTCTGTCTCTCTCAGACGGGGGTAACTATAAACATTATTATTATTATTACTGAATATCTCTCTCCTCTCCTCTGTTTCTCTCAGACGGGGGTAACTATAAACATTATTATTATTATTACTGAATATCTCTCTCCTCTCCTCTGTCTCTCTCAGACGGGGGTAACTATAAACATATTATTATTATTACTGAATATCTCTCTCCTCTCCTCTGTCTCTCTCAGACGGGGGTAACTATAAACATATTATTATTATTACTGAATATCTCTCTCCTCTCCTCTGTCTCTCTCAGACGGGGGTAACTATAAACATTATTATTATTATTATTATTACTGAATATCTCTCTCCTCTCCTCTGTCTCTCTCAGACGGGGGTAACTATAAACATTATTATTATTATTACTGAATATCTCTCTCCTCTCCTCTGTCTCTCTCAGACGGGGGTAACTATAAACATTATTATTATTATTACTGAATATCTCTCTCCTCTCATCTGTCTCTCTCAGACGGGGGTAACTATAAACATATTATTATTATTACTGAATATCTCTCTCCTCTCCTCTGTCTCTCTCAGACGGGGTAACTATAAACATTATTATTATTTTTATTATTATTATTATTACTGAATATCTCTCTCCTCTCCTCTGTCTCTCTCAGACGGGGGTAACTATAAACATATTATTATTATTATTATTACTGGATATCTCTCTCCTCTCCTCTGTCTCTCTCAGACGGGGGTAACTATAAACATTATTATTATTATTACTGAATATCTCTCTCCTCTCCTCTGTCTCTCTCAGACGGGGGTAACTATAAACATATTATTATTATTACTGAATATCTCTCTCCTCTCCTCTGTCTCTCTCAGATGGGGGTAACAATAAACATATTATTATTATTACTGAATATCTCTCTCCTCTCCTCTGTCTCTCTCAGATGGGGGTAACAATAAACATATTATTATTATTACTGAATATCTCTCTCCTCTCCTCTGTCTCTCTCAGACGGGGGTAACTATAAACATTATTATTATTATTACTGAATATCTCTCTCCTCTCCTCTGTCTCTCTCAGACGGGGTAACTATAAACATTATTATTATTATTACTGAATATCTCTCTCCTCTCCTCTGTTTCTCTCAGACGGGGGTAACTATAAACATATTATTATTATTACTGAATATCTCTCTCCTCTCCTCTGTCTCTCTCAGACGGGGGTAACTATAAACATTATTATTATTATTACTGAATATCTCTCTCCTCTCCTCTGTCTCTCTCAGACGGGGGTAACTATAAACATATTATTATTATTACTGAATATCTCTCTCCTCTCCTCTGTCTCTCTCAGACGGGGGTAACTATAAACATATTATTATTATTACTGAATATCTCTCTCCTCTCCTCTGTCTCTCTCAGACGGGGGTAACTATAAACATATTATTATTATTATTATTATTACTGAATATCTCTCTCCTCTCCTCTGTCTCTCTCAGACGGGGGTAACTATAAACATATTATTATTATTACTGAATATCTCTCTCCTCTCCTCTGTCTCTCTCAGACGGGGGTAACTATAAACATATTATTATTATTACTGAATATCTCTCTCCTCTCCTCTGTCTCTCTCAGACGGGGGTAACTATAAACATTATTATTATTATTATTATTATTACTGAATATCTCTCTCCTCTCCTCTGTCTCTCTCAGACGGGGGTAACTATAAACATATTATTATTATTACTGAATATCTCTCTCCTCTCCTCTGTCTCTCTCAGACGGGGGTAACTATAAACATATTATTATTATTACTGAATATCTCTCTCCTCTCCTCTGTCTCTCTCAGACGGGGTAACTATAAACATTATTATTATTATTATTATTACTGAATATCTCTCTCCTCTCCTCTGTCTCTCTCAGACGGGGTAACTATAAACATTATTATTATTATTATTATTATTATTATTACTGAATATCTCTCTCCTCTCCTCTGTCTCTCTCAGACGGGGTAACTATAAACATTATTATTATTATTATTATTATTATTACTGAATATCTCTCTCCTCTCCTCTGTCTCTCTCAGACGGGGGTAACTATAAACATATTATTATTATTATTATTATTACTGAATATCTCTCTCCTCTCCTCTGTCTCTCTCAGACGGGGGTAACTATAAACATATTATTATTATTACTGAATATCTCTCTCCTCTCCTCTGTCTCTCTCAGACGGGGGTAACTATAAACATATTATTATTATTACTGAATATCTCTCTCCTCTCCTCTGTCTCTCTCAGACGGGGGTAACTATAAACATTATTATTATTATTACTGAATATCTCTCTCCTCTCCTCTGTTTCTCTCAGACGGGGTAACTATAAACATTATTATTATTATTACTGAATATCTCTCTCCTCTCCTCTGTCTCTCTCAGACGGGGTAACTATAAACATATTATTATTATTACTGAATATCTCTCTCCTCTCCTCTGTCTCTCTCAGACGGGGGTAACTATAAACATTATTATTATTATTACTGAATATCTCTCTCCTCTCCTCTGTCTCTCTCAGACGGGGTAACTATAAACATTATTATTATTATTACTGAATATCTCTCTCCTCTCCTCTGTTTCTCTCAGACGGGGGTAACTATAAACATATTATTATTATTACTGAATATCTCTCTCCTCTCCTCTGTCTCTCTCAGACGGGGGTAACTATAAACATATTATTATTATTACTGAATATCTCTCTCCTCTCCTCTGTTTCTCTCAGACGGGGGTAACTATAAACATTATTATTATTATTACTGAATATCTCTCTCCTCTCCTCTGTCTCTCTCAGATGGAACAGGAATTGTCTGTCTGTTTGAAGTGGTGTTTTATTCCTTTCACTGTACCAGTACAAACCAGCGCAGTCAAAAGTAATAAGCTAAAGTTTTCATCATCTATTAGTTACGGGAACACTCAACCTTCCGCTTGAAAGACATGGGTTGTGTCCCGAATGGCACCCAGTTCACTTTATAGTGCACAACTTTTGACCAGAGCCCTATGGACTACAAAGGGATTAAAGTGCCATTTGTGATGCACTTCTTTGGTTTAGGCAGCAGGTTTTGTTAGCCCTCAAAACATGACTCAAACATAAAGCTCCTGTCACATCTTGTTTTGTAAATTAGATTGAGCTTACCCCAACATTTAGTGGTTTCTGGATATAGAGACACGTGCGTGTGTGTGTGTGTGTGTGTGTGTGTGTGTGTGTGTGTGTGTGTGCGTGATAAGGGCTCAGTGAAGCATGAAATAAGCTGGAACAGTAAACAAGGCTGATGTCTCCTGCTATTTCATAATTAAACACACACACACGCACGCACGCACACACACACACGCTCACACGCACACACGCACACACGCACACACGCACACACGCACACACGCACACACTCACACACTCACACACACACACACCGCTCTCATCGTTAGATCGTAAATGTGGCCTTGTACCTTCTGTCCATTCCTGGTGATATGTCCAGTAAAATGCTGAGCTATCCGGTGAGCAGCGTAATATAAGACATAGTCTGAGTAGGCTACCGATGACTCTCTCTCACTCTCTCTGTAACTAGCATTCAGACATACTCTTAATTAGGCTTGGGTTTTACTGTGGTTTGCATGTCAATCATCTTGTCCTTCAAGGACTGTTGGAAGATTAGCCAATGGGATGAAGGAGAACCTGATAAACAACCAGGGGAACCTTTAGAATAGACTAATTAGGAGTTTCTAACAAGAAAACATTTAATTTTTGTCTGCAGTCTAATTGCTGTTGTTGTTGTGAACACAGCTCTTATTTAGCCGTCTCTTATTCAGTTGTTCAACAACAACAACAACATTTGCTGGAAGGATTCCAGAACTATCCCTCTTCCTCTCTTCCTATAACTCTCTTAGACAAGTGAGATTCCCTCTTCCTCTCTTCCTATAACACTCTTAGACAAGTGAGATTCCCTCTTCCTCTCTTCCTATAACTCTCTTAGACGAGTGAGATTCCCTCTTCCTCCTCCTGCCTCTTCCTCCACCTGCCTCCTTCTCCTTCATTCATCTCCTCCTCCTCCATCCTCTGCCTCCTCCTTAGTTCCTCTCCTCCTCCACCTGCCTCCTTCTCCTTCATTCATCTCCTCCTCCTCCATCCTCTGCCTCCTCCTTAGTTCCTCTCTTCCTCCTCCTGCCTCTTCCTCCACCTGCCTCCTTCTCCTTCATTCATCTCCTCCTCCTCCATCCTCTGCCTCCTCCTTAGTTCCTCTCCTCCTCCTCCTGCCTCCTCCTCCTTCATTCCTCTCCTCCAGCCTCTTCCTCCTCCTTCATTCCTCTCCTCCTCCTGCAGCCTCTTCCTCCTCCTCAGTTCCTCTCCTCCTCCTGCCTCCTCCTCCTCCTACTGCCTCCTCCTTCGTTCCTCTCCTCCTCCTCCTCCTCCTCTACCAGGGCTGTGGTGTGTGATGGTGTGCTATGGCTTGTGATGAGGAAGCTCCATGATAAGAAACATATCAGTCCTCAGCACCTGCATTTTGTTCATATGACCAACCAAACATTCTGCATGGAGACAGCATCCCAAATGGCACCCTGTTCCCTATATAGTGCACTACTTTTGACCAGGTCCCATTGGGAATAGGGTGCCATTTGGGATGCAATCCATTTTATGAGGAAACGTTTTACTGTTATAATGAAGAAATCAAACCTAGAAAATATTCAGATTTTCTCTGTGAATGTCTGTATAGCTCACTCAGTGGATGGGCCAGTGAGTTTAGGCTTGTATTCAAAATGATGCTTTCTTTAAAATGGGTAAAAGTGCCTTATAATGAAAAATGAGTTATTTATGACTCACATTTACATTTTTCATTTTATATTTTAGTGATTTAGAAGACGCTCTTATTCAGAGTGACCGACAATCAATGCATTCAAGCCATTATAAGAAAATGTTTAAAAACAGCTTGTCACTTTCTTTAATTATGCTAATCAACCATACACTAAGGGGCTTTAACAACCATAAACTAAGGGGCTAATCAACCATAAACTAAGGGGCTAATCAACCATAAATGAAGGGGCTAAACAACCATAAACTAAGGGGCTAAACAACCATAAACTAAGGGGCTAATCAACCATAAACTAAGGGGATTAACAACCATAAACTAAAGGGCTAATCAACCATAAACTAAGGGGCTTAACAACCATAAACTAAGGGGATTAACAACCATAAACTAAAGGGCTAATCAACCATAAACTAAGGGGATTAACAACCATAAACTAAAGGGCTAATCAACCATAAACTAAGGGGATTAACAACCATAAACTAAAGGGCTAATCAACCATAAACTAAGGGGCTTAACAACCATAAACTAAGGGGCTAATCAACCATAAACTAAGGGGCTAATCAACCATAACTAAGAGGCTAAACAACCATAAACTAAGGGGCTAAACAACCATAAACTAAAGGGCTAATCAACCATAAACTAAGGGGCTTAACAACCATAAACCAAGGGGCTAAACAACCATAAACTAAGGGGCTTAACAACCATAAACTAAGGGGATTAACAACCATAAACTAAAGGGCTAATCAACCATAAACTAAGGGGATTAACAACCATAAACTAAAGGGCTAATCAACCATAAACTAAGGGGCTTAACAACCATAAACTAAGGGGCTAATCAACCATAAACTAAGGGGCTAATCAACCATAACTAAGAGGCTAAACAACCATAAACTAAGGGGCTAAACAACCATAAACTAAAGGGCTAATCAACCATAAACTAAGGGGCTTAACAACCATAAACCAAGGGGCTAAACAACCATAAACTAAGGGGCTTAACAACCATAAACTATAGGGCTTTACAACCATAAACTAAGGGGCTAAACAACCATAAACCAAGGGGCTAAACAACCATAAACCAAGGGGCTAAACAACCATAAACCAAGGGGCTAAACAACCATAAACCAAGGGGCTAAACAACCATAAACCAAGGGGCTGGGCTAGTGAGTTTAGACTTGTATTCAAAATAATGCAGTGTGGCTCAAGTGGCTCATAATCAGACATTCATAGAGTTTTGTTCAGTTTGTTTATATGGAAAGTAATTACTGCCACAGAACCCGCCTAAGAACGTTGGGTTAATGATTCACATGCTAAATTACCATAAACCCAGTGTGCATCCCAAAAGTTACCCTATTCCCTATATGGTACACTACCTTTAACCCTGTGGGTCCTGGTCAAAAGTAGTGAGCTGGAAAGGGATTAGGGTGCTATTTGGGATGCTGCGCAGTCTCTGGCTCCTCCTGTCCAGGTCTCAGTGAAGCAGATGGAGAATGTTTCCTCTGATAAAGGTCACATTTATCCCCAAGCAGAGTCGTTAATTATCTAAATACTCACACACATGAACGCACACACACACACACACACACACAGTGACAGACGCCTAGATACTCACAGGCTCATGAACACTAGTCACGTGCATGGGTACATTTTCCCTATATTGAGAGAGAGTGGGTGGGAAGTTACACACCCATATAACTCCTGCACACACCCCTATGCCCTCGAGCCATTATTATTATTAATATTATTAATGTGCCCTTGTGAAGGAAGAGTCCCCACTTTAAATCTTCAACATACTGTACTTCTTCTTCTTTATTAAGCTACTTTTCTTACACTGTTTAAGCTAGAAACACAGTTCAAACTTCAACACATGTAGACTGGTCTGGATGAAGTTGCAAACACACAACTTTTTGATATCTTTTATTACTTTTAAAACGATGAAGCTTTTTTTCCTCCATCCACTTTCATGGGATTTACTCAACATTCTAGAGACACTATTGTGACATCTTAACCTCGAACATTCTAGAGACA
This sequence comes from Oncorhynchus masou masou, assembly GCF_036934945.1. Taxonomy (NCBI): domain Eukaryota; kingdom Metazoa; phylum Chordata; class Actinopteri; order Salmoniformes; family Salmonidae; genus Oncorhynchus; species Oncorhynchus masou. Next base: position 82,420,813 of record NC_088243.1, read on the forward strand.
CTATTGTGACATCTTAACCTCCAACATTCTAGAAACACTATTGTGACATCTTAAGCTCCAACATTCTAGAGACACTGTTGTGACATCTTAACCTCCAACATTCTAGAGACACTATTGTGACATCTTAACCTCCAACATTCTAGAGACACTATTGTGACATCTTAACCTCCAACATTCTATTCTATTCACTGTAAACAATGTCACTTTTGACACACATCAGCTACTTGGACCACTTTCCCAACGACTTAGACAAAGTGTATGAAATCTCCTTCGACATCTCTTTGAGATATCTTATACCGATCAAATGACACAGCTGTTTCATTAATCACGTCAACGACATTTCCTCCAGCTTTTGTATAAACATAGTATATGACATCTACTTCTTTGCTATTCAAATCTGAATATCTGCAATCTAGCAATAAAGCTTATTTAGTATTTAGCATTTTTCAACTTTTTCCAAACTACCTTTTTTACCCCTTCCCCAGCACATAATTTAGAGTGACGACAAGTGAGTTACAGCAAACATGTCTTCCTGCTGTAAGACTGAGTTACAGCAAACATGTCTTCCTGCTGTAAGACTGAGTTACAGCAAACATGTCTTCCTGCTGTTAGACTGAGTTACAGCAAACATGTCTTCCTGCTGTTAGACTGAGTTACAGAAAACATGTCTTCCTGCTGTAAGACTGAGTTACAGCAAACATGTCTTCCTGCTGTAAAACTGAGTTACAGCAAACATGTCTTCCTGCTGTCAGACTGAGTTACAGCAAACATGTCTTCCTGCTGTAAAACTGAGTTACAGCAAACATGTCTTCCTGCTGTAAAACTGAGTTACAGCAAACATGTCTTCCTGCTGTAAAACTGAGTTACAGCAACATGTCTTCCTGCTGTCAGACTGAGTTACAGCAAACATGTCTTCCTGCTGTAAGACTGAGTTACAGCAAACATGTCTTCCTGCTGTAAAACTGAGTTACAGCAAACATGTCTTCCTGCTGTCAGACTGAGTTACAGCAAACATGTCTTCCCGCTGTAAGTTTTGCTTTAAATAGTAATGTAAAACGTTTTAATCTTCATCATTAAACTAAAGCAAACCACACAACTTTACTGGTAAAATGTCCATCTAGTTATTATTATTATTCTTATATGAAATGATTCTAACCTTTATCTAACTTGCATACCCTTCTTCCCCTCTATCAACCTACTCCTACCCTCACTCCTCCATCCTTAACTACATGGCTCACGAGCCTGATTTAAACCTTACAGGAAGCATAGTGGTTAGAGCGTTGGGCCAGTAACTAAAAGGATACTGGATTGAATCCCCAAGCTGACAAGGTAAAAAATCTGTCGTTCTGCTCCTGAACAAGGCAGTTAATCCTCTGTTCCCCGGTAGGCCGTCATTGTAAAATAAGAATTTGTTCTCAACTGACTTGCCTTGTTAAATTAAAAAAAACTATAATATGTTTTTTAAACCCCTTACACCTACCCAACCCCTTACAACTACCCAACCCCTTACACCTACCCAACCCCTTACACCTACCGAAACCCTTACAACTACGCGACCCCTTACACCTACCCCTTACACCTACCCGACCCCTTCATACCTACCTGACCCCTTCACACCTACCCGACCCCTTCACACCTACCCGACCCCTTCACACCTACCCTACCCCTTACAACTACCCGACCCCTTACACCTACCCCTTACACCTACCCGACCCCTTCACACCTACCCGACCCCTTCACACCTACCCGACCCCTTCACACCTACCCGACCCCTTACACCTACCCTACCCCTTACACCTACCCGACCCCTTCACACCTACCCGACCCCTTCACACCTACCCGACCCCTTACACCTACCCAACCCCTTACACCTACCCGACCCCTTCACACCTACCCGACCCCTTCACACCTACCCGACCCCTTCACAACTATCCAACCCCTTCACAACTACCCGACCCCTTCACACCTACCCGACCCCTTCACACACCTTCAGCACTTGATTTATCCCCACCTGCTTCTAACATCTCTTCCCCCTTCTCCCCCCCAATCTCTTCCCCCATTCTCCCCCCCAATCTCTTCCCCATTCTCCCCCCCAATCTCTTCCCCCATACTCCCCCCCAATCTCTTCCCCCATTCTCCCCCATCTCTTCCCCCATTCTCCCCCATCTCTTCCCCCATTCTCCCCCAATCTCTTCCCCCTTCTCCCCCCAATCTCTTCCCCCATTCTCCCCCCAATCTCTTCCCCCTTCTCCCCCCAATCTCTTCCCCCATACTCCCCCCAATCTCTTCCCCCTTCTCCCCCCCCAATCTCTTCCCCCTTCTCCCCCCAATCTCTTCCCCCATACTCCCCCCAATCTCTTCCCCCTTCTCCCCCCAATCTCTTCCCCCTTCTCCCCCCAACCTCTTCCCCCATACTCCCCCCCAATCTCTTCCCCCATTCTCCCCCAATCTCTTCCCCCTTCTCCCGTGCTCAGTCTCCCGTACCAGAGAATGTAAACAAACTTGGCAGTAACGACAATCACTGCAGCACCTGTCACAACATCACCATTTAACAATCAGCCATGCGTTTCATATTTCAAACACATACGACTAAACCCAGCCTGTCAAGCTGGGCTGGAGAAAGGGATGGTATACGGAAGAGAGGTGAAAAATACAGGTGTATAGAGAGGAGACGAGCTGTGACTATTGACTCAGGTGAGACCAGGGTTAAAATGAAAGAGGCACCACTGAGATGGTTGGTCCATCACAAGAGCATGTTCATTTTTTTATATATATTTTTTTGAAATTAATTTTCAGTTTTACAAACAGACAGATAATGACAGCAAACAATACATGGAGAACACCCCCCCCCCCAAACAGGAGACAGAAAAACAAAAACAGAAAGAAAAACAGAACACAACATTTCTCAGAAGGAATTGGCATCTTGGTTCATTGATATCTGGCATGCTGTACGGTATGAGGATTATGATCGCCACTCAAAATAATGACTGTAGATCAGGGTGGGTTTCAGACTGAATGTTGTGCTACACATCACCACGTGAAAGACACACTATAAAGTGCTGCCATATCTTAATGAATGTATTACATCTGCCAGAGATATCATGGCAAACCCCTTCTGTATGTAGTAGACTGGTGACTTCAGCTAACCAGGTTTTAAAAACAGGTACGGTCTCCTTATTCCTAATGCTTAAAACGTTTAATTTTGCAATAACCATGTCATATTGCATAGTATTCTGTTCCCAGTGTGTTAAAGTCGTTAGGTGCTGTGACCTGCCTAAAACTGCACTGTCCGGGGCTGGATTTGTTTTATTTCACCTTTATTTAACCAGGTAGGCAAGTTGAGAACAAGTTCTCATTTGCAACTGCAACCTGGACAAGATAAAGCAAAGCAGTTTGACACATACCACATAACAGAGTTACACATGGAATACACAAACATACAATCAATAATACAGTAGAAAAATCTATATACAGCATGTGCAAATGAGATGAGATAAGGGAGGTAAGGCAATAAATAGGCCATGGTGGCGAAGTAATTACAATATAGCAATTAAAACACTGGAATGGTAGGATGTGCAGAAGACGAATGTGCAAGTTGAGAGACTGGGGTGCAAAGGAGCAAGATAAATAAATAAATAAATACAGTATGGGGATGAGGTAGACTGAATGGGCTATTTACAGATGAGCTAGGGCCAGCCAACGAGAGCATAGCATACAGGTCGCAGTAGTGGGTAGTGTATGGGGCTTTGGCAACAAAACGGATGGCACTGTGATAGACTGCATACAATTTGTTGAGTAGAGTATTGGAGGCTATTTTGTAAATGCCATCGCCGAAGTCAAGGATCGGCAGGATGGTCCGTTTTACGAGGGTATGTTTGGCAGTATGAGTGAAGGAGGCTTTGTTGCTAAATAGGAAGCCGATTCTAGATTTAATTCTGGATTAGAGATGCTTAATGTGAGTCTGGAAGGAGAGTTTACAGTCTAAACAGACACCTAGGTATTTGTAGTTGTCCACATATTCTAAGTCAGAACCGTCCAGAGTAGTGATGCTGGATGGGCGGGCAGGTGCAGGCAGCGATCGGTTGAAGAGCATGCATTTAGTTTTACTTTCATTTAAGAGCAGTTGGAGGCCACGGAATGAGAGTTGTATGGCATTGAAGCTCATCTGGAGGTCAGTTAACACAGTGTCCAAAGAAGGGCCAGAGGTATACAGAATGTTGTCGTCTGCGTAGAGGTGGATCAGAGAATCACCAGCAGTGAGAGCAACATCATTGATGTATACAGAGAAGAGAGTCGGCCCGATAATTGAACCCTGTATTACCCCATAGAGACTGCCAGAGGTCCGGACAACCGGCCCTCCGATTTGACATACGAGGCAGCGAGGCAATCATTTGAGAAACCAATGCTGTTGAGTCTGCCAATAAGAATGTTGTGATTGACAGAGTTGAAAGCCTTGGCCAGGTCGGTGAATACGGCTGCACAGTAATTTCTCTTATCGATGGCGGTTATGATGTCGTTTAGAACCTTGAGCGTGGCTGAGATACACCCATGACCAGCTCTGAAACCAGATTGCATAGCGGAGAAGGTACGGTGGGATTCGAAATGGTCGGTAATCTGTTTGTTAACTTGGCTTTCAAAGACCTTAGAAAGGCAGGGTTGAATAGATATAGGAGTGTAGCAGTTTGGGTCTAGAGTGTCTCCCCCATTGAAGAGGGGGATGACCGCGGCAGCTTTCCAATCTTTGGGAATCTCAGACGATACGAAAGAGAGGTTGAACAGGCTAGTAATTGGGGTTGCAATAATTTCGGCAGATAATTTTAGAAAGAAAGGGTCCAGATTGTCTAGCCCGGCTGATTTGTAGGGCTCCAGATTTTGCAGCTCTTTCAGAACATCAGCTATCTGGGTTTGGGTGTAAGAGAAGTGGGGGAGGTTTGGGCGAGTTGCTGTGGGGAGCGCAGGGCTGTTGACCGGGGTAGAGGTAGCCAGGTGGAAAACATGGCCAGCCGTAGAAAAATGCTTATTGAAATTCTCAATTATTGTGGATTTATCGGTAGTGACAGTGTTTCCTAGCCTCAGTGCAGTGGGCAGCAGTGAGGAGGTTCTCCATCCCAGAACTTTGAGTTTGTACTACAGGATGCACATTTCTATTTGAAAAAGCTAGCCTTTCCTAACTGCCTGTGGATATTGGTTCCTAACTTCCCTGAAAAGTTGCATATCACGGGGGCTATTTGATTCTAATGCAGAATGCCAAAGGATGTTTTTGTGCTGGTCAAGGGCAGACAGGTTTGGAGTGAAACAAGAGCTATATCTATTCCTAGTTCTAAATGTTTTGAATGGAGCATGCTTATTTAAGATGGTTAGGAAGGTATGAGGTTACTGGTATGAGGTTACAGCTGTATTCTTCTGAGTAACACTTAAAAATATCACGCCAAAATGTGTGCAGTCTAGGGCATGACCCATAAGAGGTGACCCAGGGTACAGATTTGCCCTTAGGGCATGTCGGAGAGCCCAAAGGGGTAGAACGAGTGTAATTTGGTACAGGAATGTGTAGTCTGTGAATCACTTTGTATTGAATAAATTGGTGTTGGGAGTTTATCGAGCACAAGTGAATATCTCGAGGGCAATCAGCCCACCTGCTAAAAGTAATCTCCATAACAAGGTCTTCCTCCCAGGTCTCCTTTAGATGTTGTATGGATACAAGTAATATGCTGTAAAGTGATCTACAAATCTGGAGATCAAAGTCGTTGAGTCAGGAGCGAGGTTCATGAAAATATACAGTTCGCTGGCAGGTGTAAATTGCCTCAAAATGTTGTATATTTAAGCGAACGTAATTTCTTATCTGAAGACATCAGAAGAAGTTAGATGCAGGGAGATCATACATTTCCCTCAACGGTGCGAATGTGGCAATTGCATTATTGATGAAATGTTCTGCAACAGTAGTAATGCCCTGTCTCTTCCAGAAGAAAAAAGTATTGTCAATTAGTGTGTGTGTGTGGGGGGGGGGGCATGGTTATGGCTAGTAGGAGTACAGGAGGAGGGGTCTCTGGGAAACCAAATGATTTCCTTATTTGATACCAAATGTTTTATTCATTTTTTTACATAAAGTTATTGCCAGAAATACCTGTAGGGTATTTAGTTGATGAAAAGAGAAGTGCTGGAAGAGAGGTGTTGTGTGTAGCTTGTTCAATTGTGAGACATTTAAATATGTATATATATTATTTAAACAGGCAAGCCAGTTAAGAACACATTCTTATTTACAATGACGGTCTACACTGGTCAAAGCTGGGCCAATTGGGCGGCATTCGAACCAGGGTGTCTGTAGTGACGCCTTTAGCACTGAGATGCAGGGCCTTCGAGAGCTGCCATGAAGGGGTGGAGGGATCTATCACACCAGGGTATGTATCCTGCCAATAAACCACTGCTCTAGCATTTGCTGCCCAATAATAATGCTGAAAATTTGGCAAGCTCAGGCCCCTTAATTATTTGGGCTTGATTATATGTTTTTTAGAGATATGGTGTAATTTGTATCCGCACACAAAATGTCAAGATGATTGAATCCAAGGTTTTGAAAAAAGCTTTATTTATAAATATATGCAGATTCTGAAAGAGTTAAAGGAATCTGGGGAGTGTAACCATTTTAATATCACTAACACGGTCTATCATAGATAGAGGCAACACTCTCCAGATCTCAATGTTGCGCTTCAACTTCCCTATCATGTCAAGGTAGTTAAATGTATAAATCAATTTAGGGTCCTTGGGGATGACAACACCTAAATATTTAATTTTGTCTCCTGTGATTTTAAAATGTATATGTTTAAGAAACAATGGGTTTCAGTCGCCTTTATGAGGCATTAATCACTTTTATCCCAGTTTATGGTGTACCAAGAGAGTTCTTCAAATGATTCGATGAGCTCCATGAACGGTGGGAGTGACTCTTCCGGGCGTGAGACGAACAAAATGATGTCAAACAAAATGATGTCATCCGCATAGAGCGAGATGCGGTGATCGACCTTGCCCATGTTTAGCAGAGCAATGACAGGATGGCTTCTAATACTAATAGCTAGGGGTTCCATACTGTAGCAATGGCGAACAGCAACGGACTCCCCTGGTGGAAGGAACGTTAAAGTGAAAACGGAGATGATTTATTGTAATTAGTGAGAACTGAAGCGGTTAGACACACATATATGTATTTCATCCCTGGAGACAAAACTCTCACCCAGACCAAACTCATTTCTTACTGTCAGAATGTTTTTCCATTCCACTTGGTCAAATGTTTTTTTTGAGCGTCAAGTGCAAGAATGGCAACTTTATAATCTCTGTCATGTTTGGAATAGATAATATTCAACAGTCGCCTAACATTGGAAAATGAAATTCTGCCTGGTTTAAAACCAATTTGGTCATCATGAATTATAGTCCGAATGCATTTATTCTGTTTGTTCGCGAGTATTTTAGTAAACATCTTAAGATCGCATCCGAGGAGGGCAATAGGCCGATATATCTTCCTTTAATATAAGTGAGATATAAGGGAGATAATATAAGATATTGGCTGAGTAGAGAGACACCGGGAGTCTGCGAGTTTCAACAGAGTGTTTAAACATCCTCAACATAAGAGGAGTAACCTTTTCTGAATATGCTTTGTTAAACTGTAGTCCAAAGCGGCCAGGTCCAGCCGCTCAACCCCTTCTAACGTTATCTCTGCATTTAGCAGCGCCACTTAATTCAGGTAGGGAAAGGGAATGGAGGAAGTCTGACATTTCCCAGTATCTACAGTAGTCTATGAAGTGTAGAGGTCTTGATAAAACTTAATGAAACATGCATTAATTTCTTTTGGGTCTGTAGTCACAACTCCTGTGCTAGATTTAATTTTACAAATAGCTCTATTGGCCTGTATACCTCTCAGCTGGTGCGCCAGTAGTTTATCTGGCTTGTCACACAACTCGTGTTTTTTCTTTCATATTTAATAGCATTGTGTTTACTTGGTTAGAGAGAATAGTATTGTATTAATATTTGAGTTTTATTATGTCATTCAACTTGGAAGATAAAGGCACTTCTATATAATCTCTCTCTAGCACCGGGAGCTGTGCCTCGATTTCTAATCATCGAATGCCCACGCAAAGCAGTCTTAAATGCATCCCACAAAGTGGAGACGGATACATCAGCAATATCATTCTGGGACATATAGTCTGTAATTAAATTGGCTATTTGTTGGTGAAATTGTTCATCATTGAGTAATGATGGATTAAATCGCCAGTTGAATTGAGGCTTTGTTCTGCCAAAATCCATCTGCAATAAAACGGGACTGTGATCAGAAATGATTATATTGTGGTACTTGGTAGAGGTGTCAATTTAGAGTCTGTTAAAAAAGTAGTCAATTCTTGTGTAAGATTTATGCACATGTGAAAATAAAGAATACTCCTTATCCGTAGGGTGTTGTAATCTCCAAATATCGACCAGGTTCATTGTTCCAATTAAATTATTCAAGACAGTAGTGGGAGGGCGAGAAGGAAGCCTATCAATATAAATATCCAGAATGCAGTTAAAATCTCCACCTGTAATTAAATGTATGGTTGATAAATCTGGAAAGAGACGGAAGACATTCCGAAAGAACCCTGGTCATCGAAATTTGGTGCATGAATATTTAAAACTGTTACACGTCGTGATAGAACATGACCTATTTGTAAGGGTTTTCCTCTGGTGAAGGAGAAGCGGACCAAAATGCAGCGTGGTGGTTATTCATGCTCTTTAATAAAAGGAACTAGACATGAAATAACTAACAAAACAATAAATGTGCGAAAACCTAAACAGTCCTATCTGGTGCAGGTACAGAGACAGGAACAATCACCCACAAACACACAGTGAAACCCAGGCTACCTAAATATGGTTCCCAATCAGAGACAATGACTAACACCTGCCTCTGATTGAGAACCATATCAGGCCAGACATAGAAATAGACAAACAAAACATCCAACATAGAATGCCCACTCAGATCACACCCTGACCAACCAAAACATAGAAACATACAAAGCAAACTATGGTCAGCAAACTATGGTCCAATTTGTAAGTCGCTCTGGTTAAGAGCGTCTGCTAAATGACTTAAATGTAAATGTAATGTAATGGTCAGGGTGTGACACTATTACTATAATGTAGCGGCCATTGGGACAGTTTTTCTAAATAATATGGCTACACCTCTAGCCTTGGATGAAAAAGTTGATTGATAAATTTGTGATACCCAAATACATTTTAATCTCCATTGCTCAGTATGCTTCATGTGAGTTTCTTGTAGCGACATAATATCTCCAAACGTTGTCTCTTTTCCAATTCGTTCTAAAACCTCGTACATTGCACTGAAGAATGGTAATGTCGCGCGAAGTGGAAAAGTTACCAGTGGCCATAAGAAATAATTATTTGGTCCTCAAATCAATACAAATTGTAGCAGTAGGTCTGGCGAAACGGGTAAAAGAGCAAAGGTCAAAGGACAAACACACCTCCCTCTCCCGTTCACTATATTAAACAAAGTGGAATATAAATTCCCCCATAAACACCATTTTTCATTAAACTAAATTAGCGTACCTTCAGGTGGTCCCGCTGGGCAGTTATCTTTCTCTCCATGCAGGGGCAATCGAGTTATTGGTATCAGGGCTTGCTTTCAAAATATTGTTCTCTCTTGCTCCCTGGAACGCCAGGCCTAAGTCATATTACTGCCACATTCAAATGTACAAAAAATATTCTGAAATGCAGCCATACACATCAACAATCAGTATTATATATCAAATCAAATCAAATGTATTTATATAGCCCTTCTTACATCAGCTGATATATCAAAGTGCTGTACAGAAACCCAGTCTAAAACCCCAAACAGCAAGCAATGCAGGTGTAGAAGCACGGTGGCTAGGAAAAACTCCCTAGAAAGGCCAAAAACCTAGGAAGAAACCTAGAGAGGAACCAGGCTATGAGGGTTGCCCAGTCCTCTTCTGGCTGTGCCGGGTGGAGATTATAAAAGAACATGGCCAAGATGTTTCAATGTTCATAAACGCCCAGCATGGTCAAATAATACGTTGTAATAGTAGTTGTCGAGGGTGCAACAAGTCAGCACCTCAGGGGTAAATGTCAGTTGGCTTTTCATAGCCGATCATTGAGAGTATCTCTACCGCTCCTGCTGTCTCTAGAGAGTTGAAAACAGCAGGTCTGGGACAGGAAGCATGTCCGGTGAACAGGTCAGGGTTCCATAGCCGCAGGCAGAACAGGTGAATACAGTTTATACAGTTTAATGACACAATATAGATTTTGGTCTCCCCACTAGGCTACGACATACAAGCGTCTAGTGTATCCTAAGGTTACCAAGGAACTATTCAAGTTGAGTTCAATTAGCTAGATTTAATTTAAATCAGGGATTACGAAACTCTAGCCTAGCTAGACTTAATTTACTTCAGAGATGACTAAACTCTAGCCTAGCTAGACTTAATTTACTTCAGAGATTACTAACCGCTAGCCTAGCTAGACTTAATTTACTTCAGAGATTACTAACCGCTAGCCTAGCAAGACTTCATTTACTTCAGAGATGACTAAACTCTAGCCTAGCTAGCTGCCATCTTTGTTTACTTCTTTCATTCTGATTTCCTTTCTTGAAGACCAATAGTAAGACGCTCCTTCGTCCCGCCTCCTGCAATTATTCATTTTTGAACCGACCGGACTACAGACAATATGGAAGAATATTTGTGAACAAAGTATGTTTTTGTTTTTTGTACTTTTTACATTATCCAACACATTTACTTAGCAATTCAATGTTGTGACACCGATCATTGTCTATGTAACAACAAATACACTGTCATTCACACATTTTAAGTAATTTAGGAATTAAGCATTTTAATATAAAAATACAGAAATCTAAATGCTCAAACAATGGATCTAAAAACTGTCAAGGGTTATAAAGGGCCTAGAAGTGTTTTTGGTTGAACTTCCACTTTAACACAAGGGAGAGACAACATCAATGATAAATCTTTCAAAACATACCGGAAAAAAACAGAGCATGTGTCAATAGGATACATACCACCCTACACATTACTAAACCGTCTGCCATAGAGGATACATACCACCCTACACATTACTAAACCATCTGCCATAGAGGATACATACCACCCTACACATTACTAAACCATCTGCCATAGAGGATACATACCACCCTACACATTACTAAACCATCTGCCAGAGAGGATACATACCAACCCTACACATTACTAAACCGTCTGCCATAGAGGATACATACCACCCTACACATTACTAAACCGTCTGCCATAGAGGATATATACCACCCCTACACATTACTAAACCGTCTGCCATAGAGGATATATACCACCCCTACACATTACTAAACCGTCTGCCATAGAGAATACATACCAACCCTACACATTACTAAACCGTCTGCCATAGAGGATACATACCACCCTACACATTACTAAACCGTCTGCCATAGAGGATACATACCACCCCTACACATTACTAAACCGTCTGCCATAGAGGATACATACCACCCTACACATTACTAAACCGTCTGCCATAGAGGATACATACCACCCCTACACATTACTAAACCGTCTGCCATAGAGGATATATACCACCCCTACACATTACTAAACCGTCTGCCATAGAGGATACATACCACCCCTACACATTACTAAACCGTCTGCCATAGAGGATACATACCACCCCTACACATTACTAAACCGTCTGCAATGGAGGATACATACCACCCCTACACATTACTAAACCGTCTGCCATAGAGGATACATACCACCCTACACATTACTAAACCGTCTGCCATAGAGGATACATACCACCCTACACATTACTAAACCGTCTGCCATGGAGGATACATACCACCCCTACACATTACTAAACCGTCTGCCATAGAGGATACATACCACCCTACACATTACTAAACCGTCTGCCATAGAGGATACATACCACCCTACACATTACTAAACCGTCTGCCATAGAGGATACATACCACCCTACACATTACTAAACCGTCTGCCATGGAGGATACATACCACCCCTACACATTACTAAACCGTCTGCCATAGAGGATACATACCACCCTACACATTACTAAACCGTCTGCCATAGAGGATACATACCACCCTACACATTACTAAACCGTCTGCCATAGAGGATACATACCACCCCTACACATTACTAAACCGTCTGCCATAGAGGATACATACCACCCTATACATTACTAAACCGTCTGCCATAGAGGATATATACCACCCCTACACATTACTAAACCGTCTGCCATAGAGGATATATACCACCCCTACACATTACTAAACCGTCTGCCATAGAGGATACATACCACCCTACACATTACTAAACCGTCTGCCATAGAGGATATATACCACCCCTACACATTACTAAACCGTCTGCCATAGAGAATACATACCAACCCTACACATTACTAAACCGTCTGCCATAGAGGATACATACCACCCCTACACATTACTAAACCGTCTGCCATAGAGGATACATACCACCCTACACATTACTAAACCGTCTGCCATAGAGGATATATACCACCCCTACACATTACTAAACCGTCTGCCATAGAGAATACATACCAACCCTACACATTACTAAACCGTCTGCCATAGAGGATACATACCACCCTACACATTACTAAACCGTCTGCCATAGAGGATATATACCACCCCTACACATTACTAAACCATCTGCCATAGAGGATACATACCACCCTACACATTACTAAACCATCTGCCATAGAGGATATATACCACCCCTACACATTACTAAACCGTCTGCCATAGAGGATACATACCACCCTACACATTACTAAACCATCTGCCATAGAGGATATATACCACCCCTACACATTACTAAACCGTCTGCCATAGAGGATACATACCACCCTACAC